>NC_081374.1:44715506-45015506 GCF_030684315.1 Stegostoma tigrinum | reverse complement strand
AACAGCACACACAAACAAATCAACAAACATCAATAGGATTCCCAATGTTAGGACTGATTGCAGAAGCAGTAATGCAAAGGTTAGAACGGACAGCGCTCCTCACCTTCCAACCCAAAATTTGGGTCCGATATGTAGATGACATGTCCATGATTATCAAACGCACAAAAGTAAAAGAAACCCAACAACACATAAACAACATCCTCACTGGGATAAAATTCACAAAAGAAGAACACAATGACTGACTACCCTTCCTGGACATAATGGTAGAATGCAAAAACAATGAAGACCACCAGAGTAGCCTATATAGAAAGACCACACATACAGACCAGATACTCAATTACACTGGCAACCATCCCAACACCCACAAACACAGCTGCATTAGGACACCATTTAAATGAGCCACGACACATTGCAGCTAGCTGGAACTATGCAGAACAGAACAGGAGCGCCTATACTGAGCCTTCAAAAGGAATGGATACCTGAAAAGCAGAATCCACTGTTACGTCTGAGGCAAATCATAACAGGAAGGCACAACATGACCAGACTCTCTAATCACCTTACCATACATCAAGGACATTTCAGAGATGACCACAAGACTACTCAGACCCCTGGAAATCAGAGCAGCCCACAAACCAACAACCACCCTGTGATAGCTACAGACGAACGTAAAGGATCTCATACCCCAAACCAGCAAAACTGATGTAATATACAAAATACCATGCAAGGACTGTGAGAAATACTACATAGGCCAAACCGAAAGAAAATTGACAGTCTGGTCACTGACTAGCCACCAAGAGACACGACCAATTCTCACTGGTCTCACTACGCACAGACAAAGAAGGACATGAGTTCGACTGGGACAACACATCGAAAATCGCACAAGCCAAATAGAGATGTGCCAGAGAATTCTTGGAGGCCTGGTATTCTAACCAGAACTCCATCAACAAACACATTGAATTAGACCCTGTGTACAAACCACTGAAAAACAGAACCAGAAGTGGTATCAAACACCCCAACAACTGAAGCATATAAATAACTAGTGGGACAGAACATCAACACTTTACCGGAGGCACACTGATGATTTGACCAAGCAGGGTGATGAAACATTTGCAACTAAATCGACTGCCCCGGCGAGCGTTTCTATAACATCAGACAACAGGATCCTTTAAAGATCAATGAGGTTATCTGTGTGTAGAACCACAGAAGATGGGAGAGATAATAAATGAAGATTTTGTGTCAGTTTTACCATGGAGAAAGACATGAAGGTTAGGGAACTCAGGAAAATAAATATTGATATTTGGAAGAGGAGATATTGGAGGTGTTAAAAAATATTAATGTGGATATATCTCTGGGACGTGATCAAGTGTAACCCAGGACATTCTGGGAAGTTAGGGAAGAAACGGTGGGGCCCCGAGCCTGGGAACTATAGATCAATGAGCCTGATGTCACTGGTGGGAACATAGTTGGAGGGGATTCTGAGAGATAGGATTTATATGCATTTGGAGAAGCAAGGATTGATTAAAGGTAGTCAGCATGGCTTTGTGTGTGGGAATTCATGTCTCACAAACTTGATTGAGCTTTTTGAGTATATTACCAAAGAGCTAGATGAGGGCAGAACTGTGGATACTGTCTACATGGGCATTAGCAAAATCTTTGAAAAGGTTCCGCAAGGTAGACTGATTAGTAAAGGTTGATCCCATGGATTCAATGAGAAATTGCTAATTTGGTACAAAATTGGCTTTACGGTAGAATCGAAAGGGTGGTGGTGGAGCTGAAAAAAAAAAAAAATGCTAGAGATTGCAGCATCAGTGGAAAGAGAGCAACATTTCAAGTCTGGATCACTCTTCATCAGAATGCTGTTTTTTGGACTGGAGGCCTATGACCAGCAGTGTTCTGCAGGGACCAGTGCTGGGTCCACTGTTGTTTATCATTTATATGAATGATTTGGATCAGAACTAAGGAGACATAGCTAGTAAGTTCGCAGACACACCAAAATTGATGGCACTGTTGACAGGGAAGAAGGTTGTCTAAGATTACAAAAGGATTTGGATCAATTTTTGCCACTGGACTGACAAGTGGCAAACGGAGTTTAATTTGGACATATGTGATTTTGATAAAAGAAACAATGACAGGACCTATACAGTTAATGATAGGTCCTTGTTAATCAGTGTTGTTAAACAGATAGACTAGGGGGTTCAGATATTTAGCTCCTTGGAAGTTGCATCATGAGTAGATAGGGTAGTTAATAAGGCTTTAATGAAGATGTAGCTTGGGTTGCAGTTGAAGTTGTTGGTTGGTTCGCCAAGCTGACTGGTTTTTATGCAAACATTTCATCTCCCTTCTAGGTGACATCGACAGCACTGACAACGTCACCTAGAGGAGAGACAAAATGTTTGCATGAAAACCAGTCAGTTCAGCGAACCAGCCAACAATTCCAGTCAATAAGGCATTTAGCACACTTGTCTTCATTACCCACACCATTGAATATAGGAGTTCTGGTTGCCCTTCCATGGGAAAGATATTATTAAATTGGAGAGGATACAGAAAAGATTTACAAGGATGCTACTGGGACTGGAGGGTTTGAGTTATGAAAATAGGCTGGATAGGCTGGGACTTTGCTCACTGGAGTGTAGGACATTGAGAGTTGACCTTATAGAGGTTTATAAAATCATGAATTGCATAGATAAAGCAAAAAGCAAAGACCTTTTCCCTAGGATGGGAGAGTTCAAAACTAGGGGGCATATTTTTAAGGTGAAAGGAGAAAAATTTTAAAGGGACTTGCATGGGTAACTTTTTCACGTAGAGAATGTAGAATGAATTGCTAGAGGAAGTGACAGATGCAGCTAGCGTTGCAAGATTTTAAAGATATTTAGACAGGCACATGAATAGGAAAGGATTAGAGGGATATGGGCCAAACACAGGCAAATAGAACTAGTTCAGTTTGGGAACATGGTTGTCATGGAAGAGTTGCACTCTATTGTAGCTAAGGCTGGGGTGAGATGGTGAGGTGTAGGGTGGTGGGGCAAAGTGGAAGAAGTCAAGAGAAGACAGGGATGTTGTGAACATTCTGGTAGGTTCGGAGCCAGTGAGCCCTCAGATTGTGCAAGCGCCCACGAGTTGCATTCTAGTCCAGCCAATGAGCTAGATGCCCGTCCCTGTGCATGAAGTGCCTTTGCTGCAAAATTACACTGAAAGTTGCCAGTCCATCCTGAGGTGCATCTTTAAAGTGCAGGAGAGTCCTGCAAGTGGATTGGAGTGGTGTCATGAGAATCCTGACAGACTAGCAGATCCCAGTTTCAGTAGATAGTTCAGCATGTGCAAAGGAAAGTGCCAGGTGTCCTGATTGTGGTTAAGCAACAATCGCTCATTCCCGCCAGGAATTGCCCATACCCTCTCTGACTTTCAGATCGGGAATTTTTGGTATCTAGTTTAATCAAGACAGGTGGTAAGATAACAAGGTGTACAGCTGGATGAACACAGCAGGCTAGGCAGCATAAAAGGACCAGGAAAGAAAGGCCTGAAGAAGGATCCAGACCTGAAAATTCAGGTTTCCTGCTCCTCTAATGCTGCCTGGCCTGCTGTGTTCATCCAGCTCCACACTGTGTTATCTCAGACTCCAGCATCGGCAGTTCCTAATATCTCTGAGGTGGTAAGATAAGATGTTTTTAACATGCACAGATCTATCAATCTTATACTTGAACACATCCAACTAGTAAGGCTCAGCAGCTCTCTGAGGGATAGAATAACAAAGATTTACCATCTCTTGAGTGAAGAAATTCCACCACATCTCAGTTTTCTATCCATGGACTCTGTTTGCACGGCTCACTGCCATTGAAAGGCGGCCAATGTGATCAAAGACGTATCACACCCTGGCAATGATCTCCTACAACTCCTTCCATCAGGTAGAAGATACAGAAGCCTGAACACGCGCACCAGCAGGTTCAGGAAAAGCTTCTTTTCAGCTGTTATCAGACTGATGAACGGACTCTAGCCTCAAAAACTGTAACCTGCAATGTAACCTGTAAGCCATTTCTGAAGAAAGGTCTAGGCCCGAAACGTCAGCTTTTCTGCTCCTCTTGATGCTGCTTGGCCTGCTGTGTACATCTAGCTCTACACTTTATTATCTCTGCCTCTAAGTTTTTTTGAGCTGTACATCCTTTGCTGGCTGTGGTCAGCCTGTGCTGCTCATAAACAAAGCTTTTCACTGTATTTCGTTACATGTGACAATAAATCAATCAACTAATTTTAAATGGGCTCCCTTTCCAGTCCATGACTCTCTCTCAGCCAGTGAAAACACTGGTCCTGCAAATTTCCTGTTAATCGTGTAAGAATTTTATATGTGTGATTCTGATTGCCTTACATCTATTCCCATGGGGCATCCCTCCATCCCAGGAATAAATTTGGTAAGCCTTTGTTGCTCTCCCTCCACAACAAGTGTATCTTTCCACCAGTAAAATTGCACACGTACTCCACAAGTGTGATCTCACCAAGGCTATATATAATTACAGGAACTGCTCTTATACACAAATCCTCTAGTAATAAAACCTAAATGCTATTTGGCTTCTAAATTGCTTGCAGTATCCACTCCTTAACTATAACCAATCCATTATAATACCTCACCCATTCTCGTATTTAATCTATTACTAACCCTAAATCTGAAATATACTCAATCAATTCATGCACTCAATCTATTATTGTATTCAAGCTGTTACTTGGCCCGATCCATTATTAGTGATGTATTAATTTGACCATTTCTGCCTGTAAGAACAGAAGATACAATTCCTCCCCTTCATTCTTCTCACAGCCTGAGGCAACTAAATTCTCCCTCCAAATGAAACAGTTATTTCTTTCTGTTATTATTTTGCAATCACTGGCATCTATCCATTGTCCCTTGATATTCAATGGCATTGCCATCACTGAATCCAATCAACATCTTGTGGTACCCATTAACCAGAGACTGATAGAGACCAGCTATTAATATATAAAAAATGTATGTTGTAGCTCCAAGAGAAGTTCAAAGGTTAGGAATATTGTCATGAGTAATGCATCTCTTTACTCCTCAAAGCCTGCCCACTGTTTAGAAGGTTTAAGTCAGGAGTGTGATTGAATACTCCCCACTTGCCTGGATGAGTGCAGCCCTTACAACACTCAAGCTTGACACCATCCAGGACAAAGCAGCCCACTCAATTGACACCACATCACAAGCATCTACCCCCTCCAGCCCCAACACTCACTAACAGCAGTGTGTACTTCCAAAAGATACATTGCAGAAATTCACCAAGGCTCCTTTGGCAGCATCTTCCAGATAATGACCACTACCGTCTAAAAGGACAAGAAAGAATCCACTTGAAAATATATCTGCATTCCTTCCCTGTAGTAGGTCAATTTCTGGAATTCTGTCCCTACCTACAACACAAAGACTGCAATGGTTTAAGAGGCCAGCTGACCAGCACCTTTTCAAGGGCAACTAGGAATGGTCAATAAATGCAAACCCAGCTAATGACTCTCGCCTCCCGTCAGTGAATTTTCAAAAATGAAGGGCATAACAAAGGATAAACAGAAAGGAACTTTTCGCTTTACTGGAGGGGTCAAAAACCAGGAGGTGTAGATTTAATATAAGGGGCAGGTTGTATAGTGGAGATTTTCAGAAAAGTATTTTCATCTAGATGGCAGTGGGTAACTGCAACTCACTGCCTGAAACGATGGTAGAAATTGGTACCATCACAACATTTAATAAGCATTTAGATAAATACAATAGAAGCCTTAGCAGCTTATAAATATATAGTCCAAGTGCTGGGAGATGTGATAAGGGTAGATGGGTACTTGATGACCAGTGTGGACATGATAGTTGAAACAGTCTTTCTATGCTGTAATATTCAATGGCTCAGCAACGCATTTAATATTCCCAAACCATTACTATACCCACTTAGTGTACCTAATCTGTTACTGTATCATTCTGTAACTATTACTAAAATTCAACTATACACAATTCATTATGATGGTCAATTCATTACTGTACCCCATCTATTACCCTAACAATCCATATTTTTGCCTATCTATTATTATTCCTGACTCTCAACTCTACTCAATCCAATACCATACTCAGTTCACTACTGTTCTTATTTCAAACTGCACCTACTCTCCAATGGCGGGTACACAATCCATTGCTGCACTCAGTCTATTACAGTACCCAATCCATCACAGTTCTCCTGTACCTAATTGTCAGCTGCACACAATCCATTATTGCACTTGTTTCATTACATTACCCAGACAATTACTGTTTCTGTTTGATTCTTGTATCTAATCTTCAACTATTCATAACCCGTTACTGTGTTTGATCTAATACAGTACCCAGTCCATTACAGTTCCCAGTCATTGGCTCAATTGGTTATTCTGCAACAACTTTTTTTCATTTTGTACACTTTTGATGAATTAGACAAAAGACTCAATTTTCCAAGATCTATTGAGAAATATTTCTCAAAAATTAACAAATGCGAAATAAATTTTACAAGTTTTGGCACTTAAGACAAAGCCACAAATTGATTGCATTTAATGTCTTGACCCATACTTTTATAGATTTATCTTTGTCCATTGAATATTACAGAGCTGTCATTGTTTATTGGAGAATCTGTTCTTATCTCTCCAAAAATGACTACATTTAAAAATTATCTATTGGCTGCAATGTGCTTTGACACATCCTGAGATTATGCAAAGTTCTATAACAATCAAATTTCTTCTTTTTAATCCTGTGAGTACAGACAGTCAAATAGGAAATCACTGTATTGTAGATTGAAGTAGACCTCGGTCTAAGTGGTTAATTAAGACATTGAAATGAGAGCATATTGTTCAAATTAGTTATAATTGATTCATTAATGTTTAAACCATGATTAATTCACAATTGCAGTTAGAGAAATGAATCAAACAGTATCAGGAGTGACTTTCCAGGCTATACATGAACTTCAGCTCCTGCCACTCAAATCTCCTTCAATGAACTGTTTTTTTCCCTTTCATTTTTCGAGGTCAGAATCTATCCTGACTGGTACTAATGGCCTTTAAACTTTCTTCAAATTAGATTATCATGGATCAGTCATCATACAATTACTTGAAACCTTCTCCCAAAAGCATAATTCTTAAAACTCTTTAACTCGCAACGATCTCTCTTTCACACTGATACACAAGATGAATTATGGAGAAAGAATGCTTCATTTTTGAAAAACATGCACAGATACACAGACTGTTTCAGTAGGGATTGGTCTGGTCGGGAAGTGACATGGTACACTGAAATGTCAATTCAACACCTACAACATGTGCCAGCTACCCATACAGCAACCACTGCACATTTATTCAACAAAATAGCTATGTTGGAAACTAGTTTGGAGGGAGGCTATTCCTCATTCCCAGTCACGTGGGGTCTGCTGTTGGTAGCGGTTTTCGGTATGGTCAATGATGGACATGGTTGACATACAGTCCAGGGATTTGGCCAAGGTCAGTCAGCCACTCGGGTTGGGCACAGTCAGGTGATAACTCCAGCAGTGAGAGAGATCATGTATCATCAATCAACAGCTGCAAAATCAGTGAGCAGAAGTCTCTTCTGTCATGTCTAGGAGCTACTACTCAAGGTCAGTCAGAGGTCAGGGTAAATGCATTCAAGTTGATCTGTGAGGAGGGTGTAAATAGGTGCTGTAGGGTCAAAGGGAAGCACATTTCCAAACTGGGCGGGTATTCAAAGCTGGAGAGAGAGCAGAAGCCTGTGTTGAGGTAGGGAAAGGATGGCAATAGTTGGAGGGGTTAAATTAAGTTAGAAGGGAGGTGTACTGAACAGCACTGGAGGGCATGACAGAGCAGAGGAGGGTGGTATTATCTGTAGTGACCACCACTGTGGCCTCCACAGGTACAGCCAACAGAACCACAATAGGGCGTTGGTAAGTTGTACTGTTAGAGCTCAAGTGGCAAGGGGTGATGTTGGAAGTAGAGTTCAATGGGTGGCAGAAATAGGCTGTCAAACTACTACAAGGTAAAACAGGACATGGGTGCCTGGCAACCAGGCAGAGACTGATGGTGTTGTTGTTAGTGGGAACTCTGTTCCATCCTATCATTTGCAGTCCACTAAATGCTAATTGAAACTCAAAATGGAGCTGGACAATGGCCAGGGTGGGAAAAGACAGTGCCAGTTTGATCGGTGAAAGCTCAGGGTTTATGTCGACTGGACATGGTGACTTTGCAGAGGCGAATACATGAAGCATGTGCTTCTACACTGCAGTTACATTTAATTGGCAATCATTTCAACATCTATTTGCAATTCACCGTTAAATTGATTCGGATTAAAATATTGGTCAAAAGGAATTTGCATCATGCCATTGCTGCTTTCAAACTAAACACTGGCATCTCAATGACACACAAGTTAGCAACAAGCACTTAAAAAGTGGTGAATGCTGGCCAAAAGCAACCTGTACCTTGTGAAATTTGAAAGGGTGCTGTGGGAGGCAGAGACAATCATTTTATCATCTGTCATGTAAATATGATGGTCCATTCGATTGAATGCAATAATGTTTCATGGTTGATAGGATGGGAAGATGTCAGAATGTGCCTGGCATTCTCTTTTTGGTGGAATGCATTGGTCACTCAACCAGTGCAGCACCAACCTGAGGCCGAATGAATGATAGAGGCATGTCCATTGATATCAGGGCACAGCCTGTCTCGCTGTATGGAAGAGTGTGCTCAGCCTCATTCGTAGGGTGCTCCACCACTGACTCTTCTCAGAGGTAAGTACCGGTTTACTCCTTATATTCACAATCTCAGTCATGTCTGTCAAGAGTTCTGCACACAGCCACTGGTGAGATGCTGAAGTTGCCTTTCTGAGGAGGTGAAGGCAGACACACGAGGACCAGGGCTGACAGCAAACCCAGGAACAGCAACATGCCCCATGGAGGATGAGGAGCACCCAGCTCAGGGAGACGTTGCTGCTGTAGGATCCTCAAGGTGCTTGGGGTCAGAAAGTGGCCCAGTGTTGTTCACCCCGACTCTGTTTCTGGGAATGAGTGAGTTTCAGTGTCACGTGGGTTCCGTGTGTCCAACGACACTGTGATGGGACTGAGCCAGATGCTGGAGTAGGACCTGCAGGTGGCATAGGCCATATTCTCCTAGAGACTGTGAAGGGGATAGTTGCTTTGAATATCTGTGCAACTGGCTCCCATCGGCGAGCGATAGTGAGCTAAGTGGGATCTCTCAGCTATGCACCAATAAATACATCAGGACAGTGACCGCTAACATCAGTATCAGTTCATTTCAGTCTACCATGATGAAATTAGTTCTGCAGCCTGGAAGCAGGGTTCAGAGACATAGCTGCTTTCACCCGGGTACAGAGTGCCATCAACTTCACACATGCGGCACTGAGAGGGCAGTAAGGTAATAGGGCAGATACGAAGCTGCTCACACTTCGACCAGGGCCATAGTGCAGCAGACAATGGGGCTGCTGTAGGTTTGGCTCTGCTGGACAGACTGGTCTGGGAGTCAATACTGTATCACCCAGACTGAGTTTGTCACATTTTCTGAATATGGTGTGCCTTGCACAATTAAGGAGGCAACAAGACAATATGAGAGATGCTGAGGAAATGACAATGCGGGAGCAGTCTTCCGAGGAGGAGGGAAAGGAGGCAGTGGAGGAGGAGAAGGAGGTAGAAGGCTGAGCTAGACAGAAGTGACACCAGCTGACTGATACTCAGTCCCAGTCGATGTGAGCTAGTTGCAGCAGACCATCTGAAATGTGACAAGAATTATTGGTCAAATTGTCAGTATTTAGTTCATGTTGGGTTCATTCAGTTTCACTTGCTGTAAATAAAAGCTGCCTATATCTGATGTTCTCCAATGGACAATGACAAGTGGGCACGGGGGACTGAGAAGCAGTGTTTAGTTTTGATAGGATGGAACTAAGGATAAGTTAACTATGCAGTCTAGTGGTTAAACAATGACCAAAGGGAGAGAATGGGATTGCATGTGCTACAGAGTCTCTACCATGCCAACTATGTACCATGAGCAATGTAGCCTTATGGCTGCATTTCCATTATATTGCCAGTGAGGGGGCAATGCCAGATTGTCAACGCTTGTCTGGTCTTTTTGAGATGATGCGGGTGCCAGAAACGCTGGTCTTTCAGCAGATATCTGGTTGTTCTGTGAATGGTGGGTGGGAGGGTGGGAATAGAATCAGGTGAGGGAGTGCCTTAGGGGTGGGCTAGGTCATTAATGAGGTGAGTTTAATAAAATATGGCAAGAGGTCTCAATTTCACAGCAACCATCTGTGAAATTCGACAAAACTTACATTTGCCCAAAAAAACATAAGGTTTAGTGTAGTGTAAAGGAATTTTAAAAGGAGAAGAGAGATTTAAACTACTTTTGAATGACTTTTAAATACAGCTAGCAGGTTTCAGTTTTCTGGTTTGGCTATGTGTATTTCTTTGGTATTTTGGGGGACTTCAGAATGAGGTCAAAATAATCCCACGGAAATGAAAATATAGAAAATCAATCATAAAATATCAACAGCCTGTTTATTTGATAACTTTTATAAGAGATCAGCAAAAAGCAGAGGATATGAAACAGATTTCACTGGACAACTGGAACACACTTAACACCAACCCAGTTGAAGGAAATCTGCTGAGACAAACTGTAGGTCAGCACCTGGTCAATTATTTTCTTTTGCTGTCAGCTTCAGCTCAGGTCTAAGATGGTGCCTGTTGCATTATTTCACAAATCTCAGAAAGATACTATACCTTTAAGATAGCTTAAGACATCATGCATGTAACACTTTAATACGATATGTTTTGTTCATTTAGTCTTTGAGCAGTTCACTAAATCACTTCATCAGCTAATCAATAATTTATATAATGGTAATCGAGGTTAGCAGATAACTTAGAATGTATACGTAATTCTGAGGTGTCATATCAGTTATGCAGTTATTTGTTAATAAACTTCCAAATATCTGAATATGAACCTAACTCTCTGTGATATAATTGCATGTACTAACATTTAGAAAACCACAAGAAGCACATCAGTAATGACATTGTCCACAGCAAAAAAAACATCATGGCCCTCAACTGTTCCGCAGGGACTTTCTTTCAAGTCTGGGGGCATGGGGTCTGTTTCAGGATTTTGCAAAGAAGGGCTCACAGATTTACAGAGCTGTTGAATGATTCCAACTCAGCTAGTATAAAAGTTTTATTTATGTATATAGATGAACAATGGTCACTTAGAGGAGGAACTGGGGAGTTCCTAGAACTTGTTCAATTGAATTCCAGTAAGTATCACATCCTGCAATGAGGCTGGGATAAATAGATGCGGAAGTTGAGGGGAAGGAAATTTTGAAAGTGAACTCTAACCAGCTCAATTCCCTGGTCATGGAATTAATTCTGAAATAATGTGCGCATCAACTTTACCGAAACATAAAACAGACATTCATTCTGAAGCCAATTCATGGCTAGTACTTGAATTTATATCACGTGTACTGTTTGTAGTAAAACAACTGACAAGATAATTCAAAGAAACTGTACGAGGCCAAATTTGATGTCAAGCCACAGAATTATCTATTAGAACAGGTGACCAAATGATTCGATCAAAGTAATAGTTTTTGAGGTTGACTGGAAGGAAAGATGAGACACAGAGAGGTGTAGAGTGGGAATTCCAGTGGTTAGGGCCTAGGCAGCTGAAGACATGGTCACTAATACTGGAGCAACCAAAATTGGGGTTGCTCAAGTGGCTGGAATTGGAGAAATACAGACATCTTATATGCTTGCAACATGGAGGAGTTCAAGGCAATAGAGAGATATGAAGCCATCGAAGTATCAGAAAACAAGAATTTCAAACATCATCACTGCCAGATCAGGAACCAATAAGGTAGATCAGTGAGCAGTAGGACAATGGGTGAATGGGTGACAGTTTGGATACAGGTAACAAACAAGTGTATAAAATCATGGATGGAAGTTGAGAGGTGACAGACCTTTAGAACAGTATTGTAATTGTCCAGCCCAGAACTAAGATCTGTGATGATAAAGTTGAGCTGAGCAGATGGCATTGTAGAAATGAAACTACATGGTATTGATAATGGAGAGAAAATACCAGTTCAACTTCAAGCACTTTCCAGGAAAAAGAATGGAATTGTTGGTGAGGGAAAAGAACTTATTTGGAAAAAGTGCTGAAATCTACTGCATGTCATTTCTAATTGAGCTTAACACCCAAAAAGAATCAAGCTAATGTCCAAAGATGAGATATGACTAGAAAAAGCTATTTATGTGATTGAAATGATCTGTGAATGTAGGCTCTAATCTGAAGTGAATGAAGGATGTGGATCCATAAAGTGCAGCTTAGTTGGATTGGCCATGCTAAATTGCCTTGTAATATCCAGGAATGTGCAGGCTAGCAGGATTAGCCATGATAAATACAGGCATGTGTGGGTCTGGGTGAAATGCTCTTCAGAGGGTACAGTCTTGATGGGCTGAAAGGCCCTTATCCACACCATCGGGATTCTTTAATCCAATGTGTAAAAGAATTCTGAAAAGAGGAGAAAGATTTAAACTGTTTTTACTGTCTTTTAAGTTCTGCTAATAGGCTTTGGATTTTTCTGTGTGTATTTGATTTTGTTTGTGAATGTGGCCAAAATAATAATTTGGAAATAAAGACATAGAAAGTTGAGCATAACATACCAGGTCTCTGTCAAGTCAACTGCAGTGCAGCTCAGGTCTAAGGTAGTGTTTGTTGTATCATTCATTCAATCTCAGAAAGGCACTATACCTTTAAGACATGGTGCATGTGATGGTCTCGTATAAGAGGTCTCCTTCTTGCTCTCTGTTCATTCAATCACTCAGCAGTGAAGCAGTCAGCTTAGTTGGTTCATCAGCTCATCATCGATTTGTACAATATGATAGTAATCTAAGTAAGCATACAACTTGGACTGCATGTGAAATTCTGATACGTCATAGTGTAGGTAGTTATTTATTAGTAAAGGTCCAGAAACATGACTCAATATGAACCCACTCTGTGGTATACCTTACATGCGCTAACATACAGAAAACCACAAGATGCCCATTGGTAATGACACTACCCATAGCAGAGAAAATCACCACAACCTGTCTGCTGGGACTTTCTTTGGATCCAGGCATGATGTCTATTTCAGGATTTTCCAAAGAAGGGTTTACAGATTTACACAGCTGGTCATTGTTTCCCAGCTCAACTAGTATATAAATATTTTATTTCCCTTTCCCCTACATAACAATCTGACATGGTCACCCAATAAAACCACAATTGTCAAAGAGGGTATCCATCCAGGCAATAGTTTTCTGCTTCCTGGCCTCCATGATTAAGTTTCCTTCCCCACTGAATTGAGGTTCTTTACTTGCTGACAGAATGTGTATGGTTGTGCGGGTGAGTACAGTGCTTGGTGTGAGATAAGTGTAAATCCGTCGCACCATCGTCAGTCAGTCCCCACTTTCTCCATTAGGCTGGCAAATTATAAAGCCAGGAGTAAGCTCACCCATTAGTGAGTAGGTGGAAGGGAAGATTCTTCAGTAACATGGATCAGGACTTTGTTGTATTTGACAGAAGAGGGAAATCTCCTCTAGACCCTGTTCTCTCTTATACAGCAAGAACACATAAGAGTTAAAGAAGAATCTACTAAATTGCTTTAACTTTCCTGGATTACAAGCTGAACCATTGTTAACATAAGTTACTTTACACTGTTTTTTCTCTGCAGTATTTGAATATGAGGTTCAACAAACTAGCTCGGTACATTGGGACCATTTTCTACATTACTCAAACAGTGAGTATCAAATCTCCTACAGCAAATAAACTCCAATTACTCCAAAGATAGTTGAGTTTTAAGTCGTCCGTTGGTGAGGGGAATATCAACCATGGCTCCAAAGCTATCCGTCTTATTCTAAAAGCCTGTGGGTATTGTCTAGCTTTATTCACAAGGACCAATCAGATGTTGAAGATACGAGGAGAAAGATAAGTTGTATTACTGTCTTCTGCGGAGGAGCTTAAGAGAAAAAATGGTAGCTTAAACTATTCATATTTCATTCAGTCCCCAACCTTCAGCACTGAGCCTGATGAACAAGCCAGAGTGACCTCACTGATTTCATCACTGGGTCGTTATTAATTTAATATCAGACATGGTTCTGCTTGAGATTATTGACTAGTGATGTGGGATGTTTTTTAACAGGTGCTGTACACTGGGATTGTCATTTATGCTCCTGCATTAGCGTTGAATCAAGGTAAGTATGAGTTGACATTCCTTACACAACTATGTATCACAAATTTGCTGGGAAAGCTCAGCAGGTCTGGCAGCATCTGTGAAGGAAAAAACAGAGTTAACGTTTTGGGTCCAGTGACCCTTCCTCAGAACTTATGGTCACTGGACCAAAAACGTTAACTTTGCTTTTGTTCCTGATTTACAGCATCTACAGTTCTTTCAGTTTTTACATCTGTTAACCAATTACTGTACAGTCAAGTCCTAAATGTGGCTGCCCTGGGGAGAAACAGCTAATCTCCCTGTGATCTACCTTAATCAGTTTCTTTCTCTTATCAGGAGTGTGGTAGTTAGAGGAGCAAGGGGTTCTCATGGTGTATTGGCAGTATTCCTACTTCTGAGCCAAATGCCCAGGATTCAAGTCCCACTTGCTCCAAAGTACATCACAATATCTCTGAACAGATTGATTAAAAATAGGTGAGTTAGAGGGCGAAGGGTCTATGGTGGCGCAACAGTAGTAGACTTGCCAACTTTAAGGGCATTTAAATGGTCATTGGATAAACATATGGATAATAATGGAATAGTGTAGGTTAAGATGGACTTCAGATTGGTTTCACAGGTCAGCGCAATATCGAGGCCCGAAGGGCCTGTACCGCGCTGTAATGTTCTATGTTCTCCTTACCAGCATCTCCCATTCACTAATATTCGGCATCCTATTTTCCTGTGGGAGGATGCACCGTGTTAAGTGGATGCTGTAATCTCCAACTCCTGGTGTGCATCAGAAAGCAAAGACTTAGGATGGAAAATTCCAATATGCTGGTGGCCACATAATTTGACAAAATTGGCATAAATAATGCCAAATTATTTTGCATGTTAATCACATCTAATTGTTATAGCAAAATAATACTTCATTATAATTACACTAGCAATTGACATTCTTTCACACTTCCCAATGTAATAAAATTCTCTCCAGTGTGTTTTAATATCACACAATATTCACAAAACCTGATATACAGCCAAGAGGAATACCATCTTCACCATCTTCAATAATTTTTCTGTGCTTTAAGGGAGCAGTTAAATATTAATTACTAAGGGAACATTGATATTATGGATCAGAATGTCACTAAGGAGTTTAAGTTAAGATTCTGTAACATTTTCATTTCTGCTACTTTTGTTTCCTCTGTTATCAGAATTGTCAGACAGAATCTTCTGCTCCCAGAGGTGGTGAGCTTGGATATGGGAAGGCCAGTTCATTAAGCAGAGTGGTATTGTAACCATAACCTGCGCCTTCTTGTCTCCATCAGAAATTAACCCAACTGTGATTGTGACTGTCACTACATGGGGTGTATGATTGTTGCGAACCTGTGACAAGGCAGGGGTGTTTTTCTCGAATTAAATTAAGCATTTGATTATGGGACGGATGTCACTTTAGCAACTTGCAGCAAGAATCCACATCCCAGCCCTTGTTTCTCACTGCAGTATTTCTCTCTCTATCTCTCTGTATGACCCTCAATCCAAGGAATTCAATGACTGAGTGTCACCAGTTTGGGTGGATTGTTGTTGTACTCTATGTCTGTCCTCATGTTTCATCTCATCGAAAGCAACAAGGCAACCATTAATCCCCAGGAACCAAAGAACAACATATATCTGTTCCTCTTCTCTTTGATCTTTATGTCGTCCTCTTTCTCTCATGATTTCATGAATTTTTTAGCGCCTCTCCCTACAATTTCCCCTGTTTTTCTATCAGCTTCTATTAGCCTTTTGTTTTCCATATATCTCTTTATCACACTCCATACCATCTTTTTGCTTGCCTCTCTCAACATATTTGTGTTATTTTAACTTTCATTGTGCTTCAGACAACACTTTCCTCACCTCTCTCTATCATTCTGTCACCACTGATCTCTCTGTAACACTTTGTAATCAAAGGGCAGAGATAGGAAATCAACGTAGTTTTCCCTAGTGTTTACTGTGGAGAAGGATATGGAAGTTGAGAACTTGTGGAAATAAATCACGACAACTTGAAAAATGTCCATATTATAGATGAGGAGGTGCTGAATGTCTTCAAACACATAAAGGTGGATAAACTCCTGCGACTTGATCAGGTGTACCCTAGAAATGAGGGAAGAGGTTGTTGGGCCCCTTGTTGAGATATTCGCATCATCGATAGCCACAGATAGGTGCTGGAAGACTGGAGGTTGGCTAACGTGGTGCCACTGTTTAAGAAAGGTGGTAAGAAAAAGCTAGGGAACTATAGGCTGGTAAGCCTGATTTCAGTGGTGCGCAAGTTGTTGGAGGGAATCCTGAGAGACAGGATTTACATGGATTTGGAAAGGCAAGGGCTGATTCGGGATACTCAACTTGGCTTTGTGCGTGGGAAATTGTGTCTCACTAACTTGAGTTTTTTGAAGAAGTAATAAAAAGGATTGATGAGAGCAGAGTGGTGCACATCTTCTATATGGACTTCAGCAAGTCATTCGACAAGGTTCCTCAAGGTAGACTGGTTAGCAAGGTTAGATCATGTGGAATACAGGGAGAACTAGCCATTTGGATACAGAACTGACTTGAAGAAAGAAGACAGAAGGTGGTGGTGGAGGGCTGTTTTTCAGACTGGAGGCCTGTGACCAGTGGTGTACCACAAGGATTGGTGCTGAGTCCACTGCTTTTTATCTTTTATATAAATGATTTAGATGTGAGCATAGGATGTATGGTTAGTAAGTTTGCAGATGACAGTGAAATTGCAGGTGTAATGGACAGTGAAGAAGTACCTCAGAGTACAACAGGATCTTGATCAGGTAGGCCAATGGGCCTTTATTGTGCAGTGCATTGAGTATAGGAGTTGGGAGATTATGTTGTGGCTGCACAAGACATTGGTTCAGCCACTTTTGGAAAACTGTGTGCGGTTCTGTTTCTTTTTCACACAGAGGGTGGTGCATGAGTGGAATGAGCTGCCAGAGGAAGTGGTGGTACAATTACAACATTTGAAAGGCTTCTAGATGGATATATGAGTAAGAAAGGTTTTGAAGGATATGCTCCAAATGCTGGCAACTGGGAATAAACTAATTTGGGATAACTGATAGACATGGACAAGTTGGACTGAAAGGTCTGTTTCCATCCTGCGCAGCTCTAAGACTACGACTCTCAGTCCACTCACCTGCATTTATTTATTTTAATGTCCAAATTTTTCTCTCTCTGCCTCTGGCATAAGCACTTATTCATGCCTTCTTTAGGAACAATATTTAATTTATCAAGTTATTTGTACTTTTATAGGTTAAATTGTTCCTGTGTAAAAGAAAATTCATTTTTACACTAACTTGGAATAACATTTGCCTTTAACAGTAACTGGACTTGACCTCTGGGGCGTTCTGGTTGCAACTGGTCTTGTCTGCACCTTTTACTGTACTCTGGTAAGTTTAATCTGGTTTTATTTATATTTATATTTATATATGCTTGTGTGTGTTAGTGCATGTGTCTCGATACAAATCTGTAAACCAGGTGTGGGAAACAGATCCTGAAGCAGGTGAATCAGCACAGATGGATTCATGTAAGTGTGGTGTTACAGAGACTTTCAAATCTGCCATTATCCCCACCATACAAAACTTCTGACCCCGGCATCCTTGCAAACTACCATCCATGTCCAACTTTCTCTTCCTCTCTATAGTCCTTAAATGATTTGTTATCTCCAAATTGACTGTCCATTTTCCCCACAACTCTAAGTTTGAGCCCCTCCCCAATTTGTGTCCACCCTTGGCCTAAGACAACACTTCTCATCTTTCTTGCCCTGCCTACAGCCCTTGACACAATCGATCACACCATCCTCTTCTGATGTCTCTTCATGTTGCTCAGCTGTGTGGAACTCTGCTTACCTAGTCTCATCCTTTTCTACCTGATTAGATAAAATCAGAAGTCACACAACACCATGTATAGCCCAATGGGTTTATTTGAAATCACAAGCTTTTGAAATGCTGCTCCTTTGTCAGGTGATGTCCAGACTATAACCCCCTGTCGTGTAACTTCTGACATTGTTCACTTTCACATCATGGCTACAATTACATTGCTTCTTTCTCCCCCTCTTAAGTAGCTTCATGCACCATGGAACAGTGGTCTGTTAGCTTCTCCATCCTACAGCCTTCACTCTCATACATACAAGCTGAAGGAACTACCAATCTGTTAGAATTAGCAAAGGCTGAGACATGTTAAGTCCTCTTACCTAGCTCACTCACTGTTCCTGTTCCTGAACACTGACAAATATCAGACAATCCAATCCTAAGGGGTGTGACTGTCTCCCGGTACTAAGAGTCCAGGTAACATTAACACTTCCAGACATATCACAGGGTCTGCAGCTCTGCCTTCGTCTAATACAGCCTAAGCTTAAGCTGCTCACAGTTCAAACACTCACCATGTAAGTGTTGCTCTGGACCAAACTGGCATCCAGGAACTTCCACATGCTGCAACCACGACACATCAACTGTCCTGTCATCCATAATGTGTTCTAAGGAATTGCATAATAATTGAATCTAATGTTATATTTATTGAATTTTTATATATTTTATTAACCTTATTACCAAGAGCTGTATTATTTTAACCCTGAGGAATAGAATAACTCTTAATCACTCACTGGAGTAACCAGATTCTTCTCTTGTAGCACAGCAATAATTCCTGGAAGCTGAATACATTTAGACAAAAGCAAAATCAACAGTAATAATGGGAACTGCAGATGCTGGAGAATCCAAGATAGTAAAATGTGAGGCTGGATGAACACAGCAGGCCCAGCAGCATCTCAGGAGCACAAAAGCTGACGTTTCGGGCCTAGACCCTTCCCGAAACGTCAGCTTTTGTGCTCCTGAGATGCTGCTGGGCCTGCTGTGTTCATCCAGCCTCACATTTTATTATCTCAAAATCAACAGTACACCTCTTTCCCCTCCTTTGCTTACCTCCATGAAGACTTAGCTCCAGCTAATCATTTTCAATTCCTTCCATATCTTTGCAATCTCACCCAGACAATCACCTCTCTGAGATATATGCATTCCTCTGTTCCGGCTCCTTGCATATTCCCAAAATTAATCTCTCCCCCTTTGCCATGCCTTCTGGAATTTGCATCACACACACTTCCACCTCCCTACCATGCTGTCCTCCTTTAAGACACTCCTTAAAATCTACGCCTTTGACGAAGGTTTTGTGATCTACCTTCATATCTTCTTATGTGGCTTTGTGTCATGTTTTTTAACATAATGCCCAGGTGAATAACTTTTGCTTTTTAGATGTGGCATATATAATGTTTATTGCTTTTGTTCTGATTCCAAATAAAACAAATGTTGTGGTCACTACCTCTTGTATTTTTAGGGTGGTCTGAAAGCTGTGGTTTGGACTGACGTATTCCAAATGGGGATTATGATCTCTGGGTTTTTGGCAGTGATAATCCGAGGTGTTGTAATACAAGGAAGTTTTGAACGCATCTGGAATATTTCATATCACGGAGGAAGACTCAACTTCTGGGAGTAAGACTCTGACACTTAATCTTGGGGATATGCAAATAAGTTGACAATGTAATCAATGTAATCAAACTGGGGTTTGATTATTTTGAAATGAAGTTTTTACCTGCCTGAAAATAAGTTAACAAAAACAGAGTTGCTGGAAAAGTTCAGCATGTCTGGCAGCATTTGTGAAGGCAAAAAATAGAGTTAACGTTTCGGGTCCAGTGATCAGTTCTGAACTTTGTACCTAAGGGTCACCGGACCCGAAACATTAACTCTGTTTTTTCTTTCAGATACTGCCAGATCTGCTGAACTTTTCTAGCAACTTTGTTTTTCTTCCTGATTTACAGTATTCACAGTTCATTTGGTTTTTATTGAAAATAAGTTAGAATGGGCAGTGCCATTACTCAGACTTGTTCAGAAGTAACTTAGAGTCAGGTAGCCCTGTGAGGAAAACATTTACAATCCAGACATAACGTTATACACATCAGAAGCTGAATGTCTTTCCAATGAGCTGGAACTGGCAGTAAAAATGACAGAGAGGAAAAGGATCAAATGTTGACCCGTCCAAACCTCGCAAATTAGACAAAAAGACTTCAGGGTCAGAAACTAGGATTCAGGGTCATACAAGAATGTTAAGCATAGCAGATATAAAAATGTTTATGTGACATGTTTTAGACTCCAAATGGCCACACATTTAAGTGACGTCTTTTGCAGGAAGTTGCCCAGAACTCTTCATGAGCCTTATTGTGATGTTGCTGATCAAAAGGACATGGAGCTAATTTCCTCCCTGACCTTTCACCCCCAACAATGTACTCAGTCTGACTTTAACTGGACCTGGCTGGCGTTGAGATTGGATACCTACTTTACTTTGGCTGAGCACACAGTGAGATTACCATCACCTCAGGACCTGCTCTCTCACCAGGGTCAGTGTCGGGGGCTCAGGTATCGAGCTTGGACCACAGAACCAGTCACAAATGGGCAGAAATGGAACCAAGCTTAAACATGTGGATGTTGGAAGGGCACTCCTCAGAAATTGAGTATTACAACAAAACAAGGAGTAGGTGTGTACAAGCTAAGTTTCAGTTTTTTGTGACTCAGAGATTCCAGTGACCTAATGCTGCTTTTTACTTCTGCTTTTCTCTTTTCTTTCCTTTTGTTTTCCTTCACTTTTGGTTTTTCTGTTTCTTCTTCTCTGTGCTGGGTTGATCACCAGCTTGGACATAGCAGTGAGAGCGAGATGTAGGCGACATGGTGGATATGGTTTCTCCTGGCATTTCAGGGCCAACAGCAGCAGCAGCAGCAAAGATCCTCCAGTGATTGGGGATGGCACAGCCAATGACAGAGGCCTCTTCAAGATGGTGGCGGGACAAAGTGACATCTGCAGACTGGCCTGGCAGCAGAGCCAGGGACGCTTGGTTGTGGAGCGAGTTTGGGTTTGGTAGTGTCGGCAATGTGGGCCCAGCAGCGAAGAGATGGCGCCAAAAGTGGGGCAGCAACTCCTACATGATTGGGTCCGGTGCAGATAGTGGCAGTCATCTCCCTTGAGGCTAGGTTCTGGCCCGTATGAGGTCAGAAAATTGGATATTCTGAACTTTACTTCTTTATTTTTCTAATTTATTCCTGTGATCTATAATGCTGGGCTATTTATCTTTTCACTTTTTATTTCTTTTTGTTTCCAAAGAATTTGATCTTAAGTGCCTGTACCTAGGTACCTTTGTACCCAAGATGCTGCTATAATGCTGCAATTGTAAACCTTTCACCTTACTCATTTCAGTACATGTGACAATAAAGCTAATTCAATTGAATTCAATTCAATTCCAATTTTTGGTGACTCCCTGTTCTATAATTCCACAATGTAGGATCTCAAACTCAGTAAACTACTTCCCATTCTCATCAGATTCATGGAAAGGAGATGGTTGAGCAGAATTTTCACAGACTCGCATTAAATATTAAAGTGAATGAAAAAGTCAAAACCTGACATAAAGCAAAAGCAGAATACTGAAAATCTGAAATAGAAAAATTGAAGGAAGGCATTTGAGAAGACACCAAACTGATCTCTTCCTCTCTGGAATGTAGTTTCTCTCCTCTTGTCCAATAAGTAGGAGGTATGGTTAGTAAAATGCAGTTGACACCAAAATAAATGGTGTCATGGACAGTGAAAAAGATTATCCAACCTTTATCAGATGGGCCTTTGGGCCAAGGAATGGGAGACGGAGCTTAGTTTAGATAAAGGTAAGGTGTTACATTTGGTAAGGCAAATCAGGGCAGGACCTTTATAGTTAATCATCGGGCCCTGGGGAGTTTTGATGAACAAAGAGAGTTCCTTGAATGTGGAATCGCAGGTAGACAAGGTAGTGAAGAAGCTGTTTGGTATGCTTACCTTTATTGATCAGCGCATTGAGTACAGGAGTTGGGATGTCATATTGCAGCTGTACAAAACATTGGTGAGGCCATTTTAGGAATACTGCATTCATTTCTGGTGTCTTTGCCACAGGGAGGATGTTGTTCAACATCAATCATTTCAGAAAAGATTTACAAGGATGTTGCCAGGATTGAGAGGTTTCAACTAAAGGCCGGGGCTGAATAGGCTGGGACATTTTTTCCCTGGAATGTAGGAGGCTTATGAGGGGCACAGACAGGGCTAATAGTCAAGTTCTTTTTCCTAGAGTAAGGGACTCCAATACCAGAGGGTATAGGTTGAAGGTGAGAATGGTAGTATTTAAAATGGACTAGAGGGGCAACGTTATAACTCAAAGGGTGGTTCATGGATGGAGCAAGCTGCAGAGGAAGTGGTGGAGATGGCTACAATTGCAACATTTAAAAGAGATCTGAATGGGTATATGAATAGGAAGGGTTTAGAGGGATACGGGCCAAATGCTAGCAAATAGGACCAGGTCAGGTTGAGATGTCTGGTCAGCACAGACAAGTTGGACTGAACAGTCTGTTTCCACACTGTATGGCTCAATGACTTCCCTGATAACCTATTTGCATTTACGATGAAAGGTCACAGGCCTGAAAATTTGACTCTGTCCTTCTCTACAAAGCTTCTGTCAAACCTGCTGAGATTCTTGCAGGGTTTTTTTTTGTTTTGTTTAGTGACATCAAAGGTTCTTTAAACAAAGACTGATGCATGCATGGAATAGAATCACTGGTCTAAAGCCAGGAAGAGTTTTAGAAGACTTTTATTGCAACTAAATTAGATCTAACTTGTAAACAAAGTTCTTCGAAAATTGTTCAGGATAATTCCTAAGGATAGTACTTTATAAGGTTCAGCAATAGCAAGAAACATGAGAAAATCTCACGAGAAATCTGGGGAAGGCTTTGTCTACATCAGGAGGGGAGGGGATGGCCTGGTAGTATTATTGCTGGACTGCTAATCCAGAGATCCTGATAATGTTCTGGGGACCTGGGTTCAAATCCTGCCATGGTGGAATTTGAACTCAATAAATATCTGGAATTAAGAGTCAAATGATGACTGTGATTCCATTGTCGATTGTTGGAAAAACCCATCTGGCTCACTAATGTCCTTTAGGGAGGGAAACTGCCATCCTTACCTGGCCTGGCCTACATGTGACTCCACACCCACAGTAATGTGGTTGACTCTGAACTGCCCTCTAGGCAATTAGGGATGGGCAATAAATGTTGCCTAGCCAGTGATGTCCTCATCATATGAATGAATAAAGAAAAGAAAGGAGCAACAAGTTGCACTTTACATCAGAGATCTAACATCGAGGTGTGATCACCTATGAGGAGCAGCAAAGTATTTAGTTTTGAAGGTGGTTGTTTCTCATTATCACCTTCTTCAACAGCAAATCTTACCAAACATTGGATAGTAACTACACAACATGAGTACCTGACATGACAGTTAGACTAGGTATCTGCAACTTTAGCTCACGGCTTGTTCTTATGGACAGTGTCCTGGACAGTACCAACATCTCAGGACACATTCTATCAACAGCAGCCACATTTATACCCTTTGTGCATGAACACTTGCATCCAACACATGTCATCTTTTCTGTCACATCATGGCAAATGTCTAATCCACTGTGTTGAAATGTTGCACTTTGGCTTGCATTTTTTAATTCATTAGCAGGATGAGGGCATCGCTGGCTAGGCAACATTTATTGCCCATCCCTAATTGCCTAGAGGGCAGTTCAGAGTCAACCACATTACTGTGGGTCTCAACTGACAATGAAGTGATTTTTTACTTACATTTCTGAGATAGCCATTGGCATAAATATCATTTTGCCAAAACGTAATTCTGGATGATCTACTTCTGTTTGATTAGAAGATACTAAGGTTCCCCATGGTAGGCTCATTCAGAAGGTCAGGAGGAATGGGATACAGGGGAACTTAGCTGTCTGGATACAGAATTGGCTGGCCAACAGGAGGCAGCGAGTGGTAGTACAAGGAAAATATTCTGCCCGGAAGTCAGTGGTGAGTGGTGTTCCACAGGGCTCTGTCCTTGGGCCTCTACTGTTTGTAATTTTTATTAATGACTTGGATGAGGGGATTGAAGGATGGGTCAGCAAGTTTGCAGACGACACAAAGGTTGGAGGTGTCGTTGACAGTGTAGAGCGCTGTTGTAGGCTGCAGCGGGACATTGACAGGATGCTGAGATGGGCTGAGAGGTGGCAGATGGAGTTCAACCTGGATAAATGCAAGGTGATGCATTTTGGAAGTTCGAATTTGAAAGCTGAGTACAGGATTAAGGATAGGATTCTTAGCAGTGTGGAGGAACAGAGGGATCTTGGTGTGCAGATACATAGATCCCTTAGAATGGCCACCCAAGTGGACAGGGTTGTTAAGAAAGCATATGGTGTTTTGGCTTTCATTAACAGGGGGATTGAGTTTAAGAGTCATGAGATCTTGTTGCAGCTCTATAAAACTTTGGTTAGACCGCACTTGGAATACTGCGTCCAGTTCTGGTCGCCCTATTATAGGAAAGATGTGGATGCTTTGGAGAGGGTTCAGAGGAGGTTTACCAGGATGCTGCCTGGACTGGAGGGCTTATCTTATGAAGAGAGGTTGACTGAGCTCGGACTTTTTTCATTGGAGAAAAGGAGGAGGAGAGGGGACCTAATTGAGGTATACAAGATAATGAGAGGCATAGATAGAGTTGATAGCCAGAGACTATTTCCCAGGGCAGAAATGGCTAACACGAGGGGTCATAGTTTTAAGCTGGTTGGAGGAAAGTATAGAGGGGATGTCAGAGGTGGGTTCTTTACATAGAGAGTTGTGAGAGCATGGAATGCGTTGCCAGCAGCAGTTGTGGAAGCAAGGTCATTGGGGACATTTAAGAGACTGCTGGACATGCATATGGTCACAGAAATTTCAGGGTGCATACATGAGGATCAATGGTCGGCACAACATCGTGGGCTGAAGGGCCTGTTCTGTGCTGTACTGTTTGCATGTTCTATGTTCTATGTTCTATACTCTTGCGTTAATTAGACACAGCTTATTGCAAGTTAGCTACTGGTTGTACATTACATTGATAAGATAGACATGATCACGCTCCTTCAACATCCTAAGGTGTTCCATCAGCAAGTTCGGAGGATGTAATTTTTAGTGATGTTTACACTGTATTAACCCCTGCTGACCCATATTCATCACTAAGCTTTTATTTCTCATAATTAGTGTTATATGTTTATGTATTTAATTATATTTATCAAGTCCCCAGAAGTCTCTGACTTGAAAAATTCAGGTGATCTGAATGTTTCACTATTCTCCCGGCACATATTCTCTTAGGATTTGTAAGACAAGTGGTAGCGAGTTTTGAGAAGATTTGTAGCACAGGTTGAGGTTCTGGATGTGAGTTTGCTCGCTGAGCTGGAAGGTTAGTTTTCAGACGTTTCGCCACCATTCTAGGTAACATCATCAGTGAGCCTCTGACGAAGCGCTGGTGTTATGTCCCGCTTTCTATTTATCTGGTTAGGTTTCCTTGGGTTGGTGATGTCATTTCCTGTTCTTTTTCTCAGGGGATGGTAGATTGGCTCCAAATCAATGTGTTTGTTGATGGAGTTCCGGTTGGAATGCTATGCTTCTAGGAATTCTCGTGCGTGTCTCTGTTTGGCTTGTCCTAGGATGGATGTGTTGTCCCAATCAAAGTGGTGTCCTTCCTTATCTGTATGTAAGGATACGAGTGATAGTGGGTCATGTCGTTTTGTGGTTAGTTGATGTTCATGTATCCTGGTGGCTAGCTTCCTGCCAGTTTGTCCAATGTAGTGTTTGTCACAGTTCTTGCAAGGTATTTTGTAGATGACGTTCGTTTTATTTGTTGTCTGTATAGGGTCTTTTAAGTTCATTAGCTGCTGTTTTAGTGTGTTGGTGGGTTTGTGGGCTACCCTGATGCCAAGAGGTCCGAGTAGTCTGGCAGTCATTTCGGAAATGTCTTTGATGTAGGGGAGAGTGGTTATGGTTTCTGAGCCCGTTTTGTCTGTTTGTTTGGGTTTGTTGCTGAGAAATCGGCGGACTGTGTTCATAGGTACCCATTCTTTTAGAATACGCTGTATAGGTGATTTTCCTCTGCTCTGCGTAGTTCCTTTGTGCTGCAGTGTGTGGTGGCTCGTTGGAATAATGTTCTAATGCAGCTTCGTTTGTGGGTGTTGGGATGGTTGCTCCTGTAGTTCAGTATTTGGTCCGTATGTGTTGTTTTCCTGTAGACGCTGGTTTGAAGTTCCCCATTGGCTGTTCGCTCTACTGTGACATCTAGGAATGGCAGTTTGTTATTGTTTTCCTCCTCTTTTGTGAATGTTATGCCAGTAAAGGGTATTATTGATGGTCTTGAAGGTTTCCTCTAATTTGTTTTGTTTAGTGATGACAAAGGTGTCATCCACGTAGCAGACCCAAAGTTTGGGTTGGATGATTGGCAGAGCTGTTTGTTCGAGTCTCTGCATTACTGCCTCTGCTAAGAACCCTGATATCGGGGATCCCATGGGTGTACCGTTGGTTTGTCTGTAGGTTTTGTTATTGAAAGTGAAGTGGGTGGTGAGGCATAGGTCCACTAGCTTGATGATGTTGTCCTTGCTGATGAGGTTGGCGGTGTCTGGTGTATGTGTCTTTGGTTCTTCTAACAGTGTAGTCAGTGTTTCTTTGGCCAGGTTTAAATCTTAAAACCGAACAGACGACATTGAGAAAGCGAACGCACTGCTTGCAGATACCAACACTTACCAACAGGTGGCGATAGACCCGACCCCACAACGAGAGAACCGAATCACAGCCTTACTCAAAAAACTTCAAAAATCTGGAGAATTAAACAAGAGAGACTTCCAAAAAATGAAATCAGATGGATCCAACACGCCACGCTTCGACGGACTACCAAAAATTCACAAACCAGGAGCCCCCCTCAGGCCCATAGTGTCGCTACCTGGAACACCAGCCTACAGATTAGCCAAGGAACTACACCAAAGACTAAAACACCTAGTAGAAGACTCCCACCACTCCATTCGCTCCACCCAAGAATTCCTGAACACCATCAAAGACACCAAGATAGAAGAGGATGAAATAATGGTCTCATTGACGTAACAGCCCTGTTCACATCCATCAACATCAACCTGGCCAAAGAAACACTGACGACACTATTAGAAGAACCGAAGACACATACACCAGACACCGCCAACCTCATCAGCAAGGACAACATCATCAAGCTAGTGGACCTATGCCTCACCACCCACTTCACTTTCAATAACAAAACCTACAGACAAACCAACGGTACACCCGTGGGATCCCCGATATCAGGGTTCTTAGCAGAGGCAGTAATGCAGAGACTCGAACAAACAGCTCTGCCAATCATCCAAACTTTGGGTCCGCTACGTGGATGACACCTTTGTCATCTCTGAACAAAACAAATTAGAGGAAACCTTCAAGACCATCAATAATACCCTTTACTGGCATAACATTCACAAAAGAGGAGGAAAACAATAACAAACTGCCATTCCTAGATGTCACAGTCGAGCGAACAGCCAATGGGGAACTTCAAACCAGCGTCTACAGGAAAACAACACATACGGACCAAACACTGAACAACAGGAGCAACCATCCCAACACCCACAAACGAAGCTGCATTAGAACATTATTCCAACGAGCCACCACACACTGCAGCACAAAGGAACTACGCAGAGCAGAGGAAAATCACCTATACAGCGTATTCTAAAAGAATGGGTACCCAACTAACACAGTCCGCCGATTTCTCAGCAATAAACCCAAACAAACAGACAAAACGGGCTCAGAAACCATAACCACTCTCCCCTACATCAAAGACATTTCCGAAATGACTGCCAGACTACTCGGACCTCTTGGCATCAGGGTAGCCCACAAACCCACCAACACACTAAAACAGCAGCTAATGAACTTAAAAGACCCTATACAGACAACAAATAAAACTAACGTCATCTACAAAATACCTTGCAAGAACTGTGACAAACACTACATTGGACAAACTGGCAGGAAGCTAGCCACCAGGATACATGAACATCAACTAACCACAAAACGACATGACCCACTATCGCTCGTATCCTTACACACAGATAAGGAAGGACACCACTTTGATTGGGACAACACATCCATCCTAGGACAAGCCAAACAGAGACACGCACGGGAATTCCTAGAAGCGTGGCATTCCAACCGGAACTCCATCAACAAACACATTGACTTGGAGCCAATCTACCATCCCCTGAGAAAAAGAACAGGAAATGACATCACCAACACAGGAAACGACATCACCAACCCAAGGAAACCTAACCAGATAAATAGAAAGCGGGACATAACACCAGCGCTTCGTCAGAGGCTCACTGATGATGTTACCTAGAATGGTGGCGAAACGTCTGAAAACTAACCTTCCAGCTCAGCGAGCAAACTCACATCCAGACAAGTGGTTTTCTGGGTTGAAGAACGTTGAATTTGATTCTGTTCCTGACAAGCTGAGATCTATATATCCCTCACATTATCAAGTTTCCCACTGGATTTATACAATTGATCACTTGTGATGTCTCATGCTGGACAGTTAACGTATAAAATAACGTCCCTGTTGTTCGTCCATATGAACCGTTCAACCATATCAATGACATACCATCTCTGATCATCTGTGGATCCTTGGATGATGCATATCTGTTCTGTTCAGATTCCTGATCCACAACTTTTGTTCCTGTCCTAGACAGAACAGAATGGAGAGCAGAGTCTTCATTTTCCTGCCCATCAGCAACTGTCATGGGCCAGTACTGCACCATATTGGAGTGGATGGGATTTATAAGGAAGCAAAAGCATTCCAATTCTTCAGGAGCACTTAACTATCCCCACTTTATGCTTGACTCCCCCATTTAGGGGTACCACAGCAAGTTTGTGACATGTTCAAATCGGCGCTAGCTAATTAGTAAACTGCCACTAACAAGCTCATCAGGGAAATGATGCATTGCAAATATCTCATGTAAGACTTAGGTAAACACATCCACAGCCATGGTTATACAACTTCTTAAGTTTTATCCATTGTGACAGAGAATTAGTGACAGCTTTCCCTCAAAAACAAACAGGTCTGCGCACACATGGGCCCATGTCTGGTGGGGCTAAGGTGATCGTAAATGGTAATCAGTTGAAATATAATCTCACAAATGGAATCATTAATATAGTAAACAGTCGTGTTTGCTTGTCCAATGGCATCTGCCGTAATTCACTACTTGCATTACATTTTGTGAAAACTCAATGTCTAGACAGTTTGGCAAACTCTCATCAAATCAATACACAGATTTTTCTTGCAACTGTCTTGTTAAGTAATGTAAGGTCAACAAAAGTTTAAATAGTCCCATTTGGTTCTGATATGAAGCACCAATCGATTAACTTTGTGACTGAGAAATGACATTTGACAATGTCATTTTTTGTAAGATGTTTCCCAACTTGCTCTATTAGAGGATATAAAACCTTCCTGGGTATATAGAGACACAGAGCATCTTCCTTCAGTGTAATGTTGTACCCAGCTCCCTAATTCTTTAACTAATTGAGATATTCCTGATCAATGGGGATTCTTACCATCTGCTTATAGCCTCTTCCATCTTTTCAATAAGGCTGAGGTCAAGACAAGGGCAAACTACTCAATAGTGAGAATTTTTGATTGTGAAGCACGTCTAGGTTTTCTACTAATCAATGTCCACTAAACTAGCGAGTGTTTTGGAGAAATTCTTTAACTTTAAGTGCTGTATCTCCTGAAACACATAGTCACACTGTTGTCAGTATAAACTGTTTTTAACCATGGCTCATTTCCTGACAATGGAGTGATTTTTTACTTACATTTCTGAGATAACCATTGGCACAAATATCATCTTGCCAAAACGTGTTTCTGGATGACCTACTTCTGTTAATAAAACTTTAGGTACATCTTCTGTTACAGATTCTTTTACCTCGTTATCATCTTTCTCTGGGTAGCAATTGATTTCTTGCTTTTTTGGAAACTGTATCCCACATCTGCATGTTTTCTGAAAAAGGCTGATAAAGTGTTTACTTTTCATAGCTGAGAATTCTGTGCGTGGGAGGTTTTTTTGCTTCTCAGTGTTGATGAGGACATTGCATTGGGTAATGCCTGTCCTATTTATTGCACTGGTTTCTTGCATGCGTTGTTTGTAGTTTTCTACTATTAAGAATTGAATGGGGTCTGCTGATCTCCAATGCTGCTTCTGGACTTGTGCTTCACTCACCATCTGAATAGTTCAGTCTAGAGTTAGGTCTTCATTGGATTACAATAAATCTGAAAAATGCCAGTCAGCCATTCCTACAAAAAATCTGACTCATGAATTACAATAAGACCATAGACTACAAGACATAGGAGTGGAAGTAAGGCCGTTCGGCCCATCAAGTCCACTCTGCCATTTAAATCATGGCTGATGGGCATTTCAACTCCACTTCCCTGCACTCTCCCCGTAGCCCTTGATTCCTTGTGAGATCAAGAATTTGTTGATCTCTGCCTTGAAGCATTCCAACATCCCAGCCTCCACTGCGCTCCATGGCAATGAATTCCACAAGCCCACCACTCTCTGGCTGAAGAAATGTCGTCTCATTTCAGTTTTAAATTTACCCCCTCTAATTTTAAGGCTGTGCCCACGGGTCCTAGTCTCCCTGCCTAACAGATACAACTTCCTAGCGTCCACTCCTTCTAAGCCAAGCATTATCTTGTAACTTTCTATTAAATCTCCCCTCAACCTTCTAAACTCTAATGAGTACAATCCCAGGATCCTTAGCCGTTTATCATGCATTAAACCTACCATTCCAGGGATCAGTGACCCTGTGACCATAATAAGTGACCATGGTTGCATTTCTTCACTAATCTGCAGGAGTCATTAATTACATCAACTTTGGAACCTCTCGATGCTGAATTATTCTGTTATTTCTGGTTCTGTCAAGAATTTTATTAGTTCTGAGGTTGAAATAATTTTCCAAGGCTTTCAATATCTAATACTTCCTTTACCCTTTGGTGAGCAATAACCTCATTAGCTATGTGGCCAGTTGTGTATTGACGTATATTTATATGTTCAGCTGCTGATTTAGTATCAGTAAGTTTTGCACGGTCTAGAATGACAGATCACATCCAGAATGAGACGCAGGAGACAATGTGGAAATTTGGTGCAGAGGGGAATGAGGTTGTAGACGTTGGTGTTTTCACCAAGCTGGGAGGTTTGATAGCAGGCATTTCATTCCCTTACTAGGTGACTTCCTCAGTGCTGCGAAGCCTCATGTGAAGCACTGTTATCTTTTGCTAGTTTGAATTAAATGGTCCGGTTTTTGCTGCTTCGGAAGGTGCCTGTTCTGGCTGTGTGCTGTGTTTTTTGCTAGTTTTTATTTTGGCTTGTAATTTGTAAGTTTTTTTTAACAAGATAAGTTGAAGACCAGGACCAGGCGACCAGCACAAAACAGTGACATCACAGGTAAACCAAAAAATGTGTTAATTAGTGATAGCTACTAATTTGACTATCTATCACAGGTTACTTTCAGATTAAAGGTAAATAGGTTAAATATTTATAGACAACAAACTAAGAGACAAGAACAAAAGCTTGAAAAATCAAAATACAAATAGAGTAACTATAATAGATATGCTGGCCCAGGAGATGGGCTGTAACTGCATGATGTCAGAGCTGGTTGGACCACATTGTGGTTCATGGTGACCCCATCTATAACAAATGTTGGCTGCTTGAGGAAGTCTGGCTCATAATTAATAAGTTGGTGGCTGAGTTTCGACCTCTGTGACACATCAGGGAGGGGGAGAGTTACCTGAACACATTTCAGGAGGCAGTCACACCACTTAAATTAACTACCTCGAATTCAGTTAGGCACAGGAGGGTGTTACTATCAGGAGGTAGTACTGAAGAAACCTTGAGGTTGTCTAGCAGGTTTGACAGTCTTGCTCTCTATGTGGGAGGAGGGCTGCAGGAACAATGAGAAAACCAACCATAAAACTGTGGTGCGGAGAGCCACTCAAGAGGGGCTGTATTTGGGGATAGTTTAGTCAGGAGAATAGATACTGTTCTCTGTGGCCAGGATCCAGAATCCTGAAGGTTGTATTGCGTGCCAGGGTATATCTCATCTGGGCTGCACAGGACCTTGGAGTGGGAGGGGAAAGATCCAATTGTCATGGTCCACGAAGGTACCAACAATATAGGCAGAAAGAGAAAAGAAGTTCTGCTGAGGGAGTATGAAGCAGTGAGGGGCTAAATTACACAGCACTCCCAAAAAGGTAATAATCTTCGGATTACTACCTTAGCCATGAGCAAATCGATGCAGGGTCGACTGTGAGAGAAACAGGATCAATTATATGGGGCATTGGCACGTACTGGGGAAGGACGGAGCTGTTGCAATGGGATGGGCTCCACTTGAAACTTGCTGGGACCTGAGTCCTGGTGAATTGCATAACAGAGCTGTGGATAGGGCTTGAAACTAAATAGTATAGGGTTGGGTTCAGCTGCACAGAAATTTATAGAAAAAGGGCTACAGCTCAGAAGACATTACTAAAATATCCAAAACAGTCATCTGCAGAGAGTCTGTTAGGGGTCAGGAATCTAACTTCAGGCAAAGCAGGTGAGGGGACAACTATGAGAAGGTGTGGCAGTCAACACAGGGCTGGGAGTGTTGTACTTAAATGTACACAGAATACAAAGCAAAGGAAATGAGCTTGTAGCACAGATTGAAATTGGCTGGTATGATGTTGTGGGTATCACACAGACACAGTTGCAAGTGGGGTCAGGGCTGGGAGCTAAATATCCAAGTGTATACATCCTATCAAAAGGACAGGCAGATGGGCAGAGGGAGCGAAGTTGCCTTGTTAGTAAGAAATGAAATTACAGTGAAGAAGTGATATACAACAAGGAGGTGCAAAATCTGAATGGGTAAGAGTTGAGGAACCACAAAGGACAAAAGGTCCTGATAGCAGTTGTAAACAGGCCTCCTAGCTGTAGTCAGGATGTGGGGAAGAAAATAAATCAGGAGATAGAAAAGGAATTTAAGAAAGGCACTATAACAATAATTATGGGAGCTTCAATATGCAGACGGATTGGGAAAATCAGGTTGGAAGTAAATCCCAAGAAAAGGAAATCATGAAATGTCTACAAGATACATTTTAGAGCAACTTGTGGTAGAGTCCACTAGGGAACAGGCAACTCTGGACTGGGTGGTGAGTAATGAGGCTGATTTGATTCGGAAGCTTAAGGCGAAGGAACTTTAAGGGACAGTGACCCCAATATGATCAAATTCACCCTGCAGTTTGACTGGAAGAAGGTGGAATCATATGTGACGGAATAATAGTTGAATAAAAATAACCACAAAGGCATGAGGGAGGAGCTTCTTTCATAACTAACTGGAGTCAGGGAGAGTTTCAGAGGACTGGAAAATTGCTAAACTGCTTAAAAAGGGAGGGGGCAGAAAAAGGGAAACTATAGGCCAGGTAGCCTGACCTCAGTCGTTAGTACAGAGTCCACTACTAAAAATAAGATGGCGGAGTTCTTCAAAGTGCTTAGTAAAACAGGGTTGAGTCAACATGGCTTGTCAAGGGACATCATACCAGACAAATCTGTCCAAATTCTTCGAGGAGGTAATGTGAAAGTTCGACAAAGAAGAGCCAATGAATATGATCTGTTTGGATTTCCAGAAGACTTTTAACAAGGTGCCGCACAGGAGGCTACTGAATAAGATAAGAACTCTTGGTGTTGGGGGCAAGATACTAGTATGGATAGAGGATTGGCTAACTGGCTGAAGGCAGAGAGTGGGGAGAAGGGATCTTCTACAGGATGGTAGAGATTGTGAAGCTTTTAAAAACCAGCAGAGAATAACTAACAAAACCAAAGAGGAGGGTAAAGGTGAAATATGAGAATACGCAAGCTAGCCTTTGAAATTCCATTGGTGTCTGTGTGGGACCACAACTATTCACATTCTACACCAACGTTCAGGATGAAGAAACTGAGGCTGTTATTGGTATGTTTGTAGATGACACTTAGATCAGTGGAGGGGCAGGCAGTGTGGATGAAGCAGGGAGACTGCAGAAGAACTTGGACAGGCTAGGAGAGTGGGCAAAGAAATGGAAGAACAAATACAATTTGGGAAAGTGTGTGATTATGACACTGGTTGGAAGAATAGAGGCATAGACTATTCTCTAAGCCTTCAAAGGCTTTAGAAATCTGAAGCACAAAGGGCCTTTGAAGTCCTAGTTCAAGATTCTCTTGAGGATAGCATGCAGTTTCAGTTTCAGTAGGTAGGAAGGCAAATGCAATGTTAGCACTCATTTCAAGAGGGCTAGGAAACAAGAGCAGAAATGTACTATTGAAGCTGTATAAGTCTCTGGTCAGACCACATTTGGAATCTGTCTTGTGGTCCAATGTCTTATGATCTTATGGTCTTGGTATCTAATTTGGAAGCTATTCTATATCTTGGAAATTATTTTATCCAAGATGTCCAATCTTGTCATCTCGGCAAATAAGTCTTCTTATTGATATTAATTGTCATGCAATGTCTTCCTCATATAGTTATATATTTTGGTTGCTTAAAACATGTTGATTTCACAATCATACAAACTTCTGCTTTTGTTTTCATTTACTCATGGGACATGGGCATAGCTAGCTGGGTCAGCATTTATTGCCAACTCATATTGCCCTCAAGAAGGTGGTTGAGAGCTGCCTTCTTGAACTGCTGCACTTCATGTGCTGTAGGTGGACCCACATTGCTGTTAGGTAAGGAATTCCAGGATTTTGACCCAGCAACACTGAAAGAATAGTGGAATAGTGAGTGGCTTGGAGGGTGGCTTGCAGGTGGTGGTGCTCCCACGTAATGTTGCCCTTGTCCTTCCAGACTGAAGTGATCTTTGGTGAATTTCTGCAGTGCATCTTGTGGATGTTACTGAACATCAATGGTGGACAGTGTGGATGTTTCTGGATGTGGCGCCAATGAAGCGAGCTGCTTTGTACTGGATGAGGAGAGGTGAGGCCCAGTGGTACCATCGTGATTATCGAGAGCCCCACTATGAATTCTGGAATTTGAATTCATTTTTTTAAAATCTGGAATTAAGAGTCTAATGAACACCTTGTAATTGTTGCCAATTTGTAGTAAAACTCATCTGGTTCACTAATGGTCTTTAGGGAAAGAACCTGCCATTCTTATCTGTATGTGATTCCAGAGCCACAACAATTAAGTTGCTTCTTAACTATCTTCTGGACAATTAGGGATAGGCAATAAATGTTGGCCCAGCCAGCAATATCAACATCCCATGAGTGAACATTTTTTTTAAAAAATGCTTTGATTCTTGTCGAAGCTGCACTCATCCAGACAAAACGGGGAGCATTCTAGCACACTTCTGACTTGTGCCTTGTAGATGATGGGAGTCAAGGCATGAGTTGCTCGCTGCACTATTCTAAGCCATCTCTTGTAGCCACCGTATCTGTATGGTGAGGCCAGTTAAGTTTCTAGGATGTTGATAAGGAGGGAATCAATGATGTTATTGTGACTGAATGTCAGAAGGCGGTAGTTATATAATCTCTGATTGGAAATGATCAATGCCTAGTATTGTGTGATATGTGTGTTACTTACCACTTGTTAGTCCAAGTTTAGATAATGTCTAGGTCTTGTTGCATTTGAAAATGGACAGATTCATTGTCTAAGGAGTCACGAATGGTGCTGAATACATCGATGAACATCCCCACTTCTGACCTTTTGATGAAGGGAAGTCATTGATGAAGCAGCTGAAGATGTTTGGACCTAGACCCTATCCCGAGGAACTCCTGCACAGATTTCCTGGAGCTGAGATGATTGATCTCCAACAACCACGGCCATCTTCCTATGTACCGGGTATGACTCCAACCAGCAGAGTGTTTGCCCCCGATACTCAATGATTCCAGTTTTGCTCGCGCTCCTTGATGCCACAGTTGGTCGAATGCAATGCCTTGATGTCAAGGGCTGTCACTCTCACCTTACCTCTAGAATTCAGCTCTTTTGTCCATGTTTGAACCAGGGTTGTGATGAGGACAGGAGCTGAGTGACCCTGGCAGAACCCAAACTGGGCGTCACTGAGCAAGTTATTGCAGAGAAGATGCTACTTGATAGCACAGTTGATGACACCTTCCAAAACTTTCTTGATGATGGAGAGAAGACTAAAGGGGCAGTAATTTGTCAGGTTGGATTTGTCCTGCTTTTTGTGCATATCTGGGCAGTTTTCCACATTGTTGGGTGGATGCTGGATTTGTATCTGTCTGGAACAGCTTGGCTATGGGAACAGCAAGCTCTGGAGCACAAGTCTTCAGTACTATTGCCGTAATAGGGGAGGCAACGGCCTAATGGTATTATCACTGGACTGTTAATCCAGAGACCTGGGCAATGGTCTGGAGACCCAGGTTTGAATGCTGCCATGGCAGATGATAGAATTTGAATTCAATAAAAATCTGGAATTAAGAGTCTAATGATGACCATGAATGCATTGTCAATTGTCGGAAAAACCCATCTGGTTCACTATTACCCTTTAGGGAAGGAAACTGTTGTCATGTGACTCCAGACTCACAGCAATGTGGTTGACTCTTACTTCCCTCTGGCCAATTAGGGATAAGCAATAAATGCCAACCTAGCCAGCAATGCCCTCATCCCATGAACAAATGAAAAAAATAGGAGGAATACACCTTCACCAGCTCAGGGAGGTCAGAACGTGGTAATCAGCAGGAAGTTTCCTTTCCCATGTTTAAGCTGATGCCATGAAATTTCATTAAGTCTGGAGTCAATGATGAGGACTCAGAGTAATTCCTTCTCAACTGTATGCCACTGTCCTGCCATCTCTGCTAGGTCTGTCTTCCCATGGGAGAGGACATATTCAATGATGCTGATGGTGGTGTCTGGGAAATTTTCAGTAAGGTATGATTCTGTGAGTATGACTCTGTCAGGTTGTTGTTTGACTAGTCCATGAGATTACTTTTTGAATTTTGACACTAGACTCCAGACATTAGTATGGAAGACTTTGCAGTGTTGTTTATGCCATTGTCGTTTCCAGTGCCTAGGTTGATGACAGATGGTCCATCTGGTTTTATTCCTTTTTTAAAGACTTTATAGCAATTGATACAACTGAGTGATTTGCCAGGCCATTTCAGATACCCATTGAAAGTCAATCACATTGCTGTGGATCTGGAGCCATATCTTGGCCAGACCAGTTAAGGAATCATTGCGGATTCCAGTTGGCAAGGAGTTGTTCTGGGAGTCCTCAACATTGACTCTGGACTCCATGAAGTCTCATGTCATCAGGTTAAACATGGGCAAAGAAACCTCCTAACTAAATACCATCCTCCCTCAATTGATGAATCAGTACTCCATGCTGAATAATATTTGGAGGAAGACCCAAGAGACAATTGTAAACCAGGTGTATTTTTCTGACAATCAGAAGTGATCCCATGGTCATCATTAGATTCTTAATTCCAGATAGCTATTGAATTAAAATTCTACCATCTGCCAGGCAGGATTTGAACCCATATCCCCAGTATATTGGCTGAGTTTCTGAAGTAATAGTCCATTGATAATATCGCTTAGTCATTGCATCTCCACTGCTACTGTTCTTGAGTGTTTCATTCTGTTCTGTGTTTAAAACAGAAGGTTCCAGCCATTTTAGGGTAAAATTGAAAATGTCTACACCTTTTGCAGTTTTGCTGCATTAATCTCACAGTATGCAGTATTACTAATGATTCATGTTTGAATGATTGTTTTACTGAATAATTCTCTCTCCTGGGCAGAAATAGGGAACGGCAACTGAAATAAGTCACAAGTAGGAGTTGTACACAGATCCTCAAAGCGTTGCCTCACTGTGAGGCAAAGTATAAGTAGGGAAAGTAATGGAGGCATGTCAGAAGAGTGTTACAACTATAAGAGGTGATTCTATTTTGACAGCACAATTCAGATGGGCAAAAGTAATATGTAAGCCAAATTTGTAGACTTCATCAGGGATTGTTTCTCAGAGTGGTACATTATACAACGTGCCTGGGAACAGGTTATTTAAGACATAGTAATGTACAATGAAGCAGGATTAATAAGCAACCTTCAGGTTAAGGATTGTCCTGGGTGTAATGATTGCAGAATGGTCGAATTTTAAATTCACTTTGAGGGAGATCAACGTGGGTCTCAAACGACTGTCCTCAACTTTAACAGGGGCAATTTCTGTGTATGAAGAAACAGTTGGCTAAAGAGGTTGGGAAAGTTGTCTCAGGGGAAAATTGATGGATAAGCAGTGGGAGATATTTCAGAAGATAGTTCATAATACTCAGCAAAAATTATTCTGGTCAAAAAGAAAAGGATGAACCCTTCCTGGTTAACAAAGTTAACAAGGAGAGTATATAATCTAAAGCCAAGGCTTATAAAACAGTGAAAACTAGTAAGAGGCCAGAGGATTGGAAATTTTTCTTTTAGGAACTGGTAGCCAATGACTAGAAAAGCCAGTAAAGAGGGCAAAACTTGGTCATGAAAGTAAATTGGCAAAAAAACTGAAAAACAAACAGGCAATTGTTACAAGGGGTTCGGACTTTATAAGCAAAGAATACATATTATTACTGTAAAAGTAGTGGTGAGGCCACACCTGGGAAGCTGTGTACAGTTTTAGCCCTCGTATTTAAAAAGCGATGTACTGGCATTTGAAGTTATTCAAAAGAGGTTCACTTGCTGATTCATGGGAAGAAAGGTTTAACTTATCAAGAGTAGCTAAACTGTGTAAGCTTTCCTTCCTTCCTTCCTTCATTCATTCATTCATATACTAGATTTTGAGAGCGCTCTACTGACTTGAACCTATCTCAATAGTGGAAGATACACCACTGTAGAATTCAGAAGTGGCACTGTTCCAAGATATCAAGAAGGCTAATGCATTGCATCACTAGTTGCAACGACATTTGGTCAGATGTAATGTTTAGAACCTTTGGCAGCAGGTACAACTCCACCTGCACACATTTTGCTGTCACAAATAAATTAAGAAGAATGCATAAATAATACACAAACCATCACAAAATATATATAAATGAATAAAATCCAAATGAGTAAAATAATTTTCCTGATTAATTCCTAGTCAGGACAAAAGCAATTCACACCAGATTTTGTCAGTAACTGTAATGTAGCTTTTTACTGCAACTTAACTTTAACAATGCAGAGAGGAGAAAGGATTTCTAGTCTGATTATATCCTTCAAAATCTCTAGATATATACACATTGAATCAGGATTAATATGGACAAAAGAAAAATGGCTTACCACACACACTGTGGTTGGAAAATACATACAGTTAATACAAAATTCTGAAGTGTGAAAGGCCTGACCAAAAGGTGGAAAATTATTTTCTCAGTCCTTTGATTTTGCAATGAAGACATGATGTTGTCTGCAGGGTGATGATTATCTTTTTATAATTCTTTTAAAATTCTTTCTTTTAATCTGTTGAGGTTTTTCTGTCTTGCTCCCACACGAAGGGAGACAGCAAGGCAGAGATGGATACTTTCTGATTGTGGGTTTTGGACATTTCCTCTTCTGCTGCTCCTGGCACTTAACGCTTTATAACTCTGCAGCTCAGCCAGAAGGTTGTTGTCAGGCAGTATTTCATTAACTCGAAAGATTCTTGCTTTGGCTCAATATCGAATCTGCCCTCTTATGCTTCAAAAGTCAACATGGTATTGCATAGCTCAAAAATATGCAACATTTGATTTACAAGTTGCAAAACTCTTCTGGTTTTTCTTTTATATCAGTCCAACTCCTGCTTCAGTTTATAGTCCCAAAAAAGAAAATACAGTAGTCTGCAATATATGAACGTCCAACTTAAGAATGCTCGTACTTAAGGTTACAGTCTCATTCAGGATGCAATTTTAAAAATCCAACATATGAGCATTTCCTGTACTTGCAAATGGTTCCTTTATAATGTGCTGCATTGTGTTCCAATTTGTGTACAAATCAATTCATGAACAGACTTCAGGAAGGAACCCTGATGCAACCTGGAGACTACCTGTATACAATCTTTTACAGTCTAACATCAGTAATTATAACACGAACATGAATCCCATCAGATTCATCACCTAATACAACATTTCACACATAATTGATTTGATTTACAGTCTCTGTTATTAAATTGGCAAATACCGAAGGAATGTTGTATAAGATCACAGAAGAGAGGAAATTATCAGGTTTTTTTGTGAGATAACAAGGTGTAGAGCTGGATGAAGACAGCAGGACAAGCAGCATCAGAGAAGCAGGAAAGCTGACGTTCTGGGCCTAGACCCTTCTTCAGAAATGGGGGAGGGAAGGGCGTTCTGAAATAAATAGGGAGAGAGAGGGAGGCAGATAGAAGTTGGATAGAGGAGAAGATAGGTGGCGAGGAGACTGACAGGTCAAAGAGGCGGGGATGGAGTCAGTAAAGGTGTGTAGGTGGGGGAGTTAGGGAGGAGATAGGTCAGTCCAGGGAGGATGGACAGGTCAAGGGGGCGGGATGAGATTAGTAGGTAGGAGATGGGGATGGGGCTTGAGGTGGGAGGAGGTGATAGGTGGGAGGAAGGACAGGCGAGGGAGGCGGGGACAGGCTGGGCTGGTTTTGGGGAGGTTTTGAAGCTTGTGAAGTTTCCTTCTCCATTTCTGAAGAAGGCTCTAGGCCCAAAACATCAGCCTTCCTGCTCCTCTGATGCTGCCTGGCCTGCTGTGTTCATCCAGCTCTACACTTTGTTATCTCAGATTCTCCAGCATCTACAGTTCCTACTATCTCCAAAAGGCTTTTTTTTTGTGGTATGGTTGGCACAAGATCTTCCTGATCATATTCAAGTTATGTTACATTGTCAAGATCTATTGCAGAGATTTGAGCCCATACTCCAAGTCGATATTTTGATGCTGTGCACAGAGAGTGCTGAATTGTCAGGGATGCTGCCTTTTAAAGGAGACATTAAACTGATGCCCTGTCTGCCCTCTCAGGTGGCCGTAAATTATTCCATCACATCTTTCAAAAAGAGCGGTGGGGTTCACTTCAAGAGTATGTCATTAGTTATTTGGAACATTGTGAATTTTGAGAAGTGTTGTTTATTGGATGATAACGTACAAGCTATCTATATTTCCTGAATAGAACTGTCAGCTAGGGCCACAAATAAATGCCAAAATAGAGTCATAGATCTGTATAGCTGGGAAACAGATCCTTCAGTCCAGCTCATCCACACCGACCAGATATCCTAAATTAACCGAGTCCCATTTGCCAGCATTTGGCCCATATTCCTCTAAACCCTTCCTATTCACATATCCATCCAGATGCCTTTTATATGTTGTAATTGGATCAGCCTCCACCATTTCTACTGGCAGCCCATTCCATATACAATCAAAGGGATTGCCTTTTGAACGGGCAGCATTGCCTCAGCACTGTGCTGTACTGCCAGTTGAGAGAGCAAAATGGCAGTACTTTGCTTGTCTCTTAAGTCTCATTGTTAGTCCAGCAATAAATCTACAGCAAATTGAACAATTGGTCCTCACCACTGTTTGCTTGTCTATTTTCAGCTTTGATCCAAACCCATTAAGACGTCACACCTTCTGGACAATTGTGGTTGGTGGAAGTTTTATGTGGACAGCTATTTATGGCATCAATCAGTCTCAGGTTCAGCGGTACATCGCATGTAAAAACAAGTTTGAGGCTAAACTGTAAGTATAAGCTCTACAGTTGCCTGCATCTATTGCACTATGTGACATGGGGCTCAAGCATTTCAATGGTGTTTATGTTACAGGTGCTATAAATAAACCCACTTCATGTTGCCTCCAATCTCCAGGTATTCTTTGACCATGGCACCAGCTCCTCTCCACTTGTCCCAATCATTATCCTGTTTGTAATAGTGCAGAGGAAATCTCAGCCTAAGGTTTAATCTAATCAAACCACCAGAAGCTGTCAAATTCAGAAATAAATTGTAGTATCAATTAGAATTTGATAGAATCATAGAAACCCCACATGGAAGCCATTTGGCCCATCAAGTCTACACTGACATTCTGAAGAGCACCTTACCAGACCCTATTGCTGTAACTCTGCATTTCCCACGGCCAATCCTAGACTACACATCTTTGGACTGTGGGAGGAAGCTGGATCACCTGGAAGGAACCCGCACAGACACTGGGAGAGTTGGCAAACTCCAGACAGACTGTCACCCAAGGGTGGAATCAAACCCAGATATATGACATTATGAGCTAACCATGAAGCCAACATACTGCCCTTGTAATACTGTAGTAGCTGTACAAACACATATTGATCAGGGTTCACTGATTTGATATGATAGGCCTACACAACACACTTTAAAAGGATTATGGATTTTCTTCCATTAAAAGTGTGCAGAACTTTTCATTACTGCAATCACTGCAATATCTGTGTCTTTCATTCTTTCTGTGTTGAAGGCCCTTTAAAGCAGATTTTACCATTGTGCTGTGGTATCTGATCTGTTTTAGACAAGTCACAAGCTCTGAAAAATTGATATCTGTAGACTGGTTACAAATGGTCCACAGCTGAGACTCTATCTTCATCCCCCTCGAGGCTGCACTATCTTATTTAATTTTAATGTACAATGTTTGAATAAGTTCCGATCTTTTCACTTTCTGTCTCTTGAAGCTGCCACTCTCAGATTTTCTTTATTTCAGATCTCTCTACCTCAACATGGTTGGCCTATGGATAACAGCCTTCTGTGCGGTGTTTACTGGGCTCACTACTTATTCTATTTATCATGAATGTGACCCCCTGACTGAGAAGAAAATCAAGGCATCAGACCAGGTAAGCTGCCAGAGGTGAGGTCATCAAGTATCCTTACAGCTCAGGAGGGCATGCAACCCATTGGCTTCACGCCAGGTCTCTGCAGAACAATTCAGTCAGTCATATACCCCTGCTCCACAACCAAATATTCTGCAAGTTTATCTCCATCAAGCGCCTATCCAAGTATCCTGTAAAATCATTAACTATCTTGGCTTCCTCAGAAATAGTGAATTCCAGGTGATTACTACTCACTGCATTAAAAAGTTTGCCCCCATGCCTCTCGCCATTAAATCCGTGTCCATTAGTCTTGGTACCATCAACTCAAGGCACTAACTTTTCTGTGTCCAAATCATTAAACAATCATATTTACCTCTAGCAGATCTCCATTCATTCTCCAATTTTAGTCCAAGTAGAACAATTCCACTTCATCCTACTTAACCCTGTAACTAAACCCCCCTCTCTGGGAGAATTCTAGTGGATCTCCTGTGCACTTCTCAAATACTTTAACATCTTTCCTCAAATATGGAGACCAGAACTGGACATACTGCTTTAAATGCAGTCTGCCCCGAGCTATATTAAAGGTTCAAAATAATTGTTCCTGCATTTCAATTCAATACCTCTGTATATGAAGCTGGAGATCCCATCTGCTTTAATTAATAGTGTTTCAACATTTTCTGTCACCAGTAAAAAGAAATGCACATGAACGCCCCAGACCATGCTATCCATGTCCTCTCTGTAAAATTGTGTTACTAAGCAGGTGTACATTTTCCCTCTGTGTCCTTTCTGACAAAATGCATCACCTTACCCTTCTCTGTAATCACAGGCAGAAATAAAAGAATGGCTGGCAAATATGCTGCAAATTACTCATCTCCTATCTCCCCAAAGCCCACCCACCATCTACAAACCATGAGTCAACAGTGTGGTAGAACACTCCCCACTTGTCTGGATGAATGCAGCTCCAAAAACAAGAAGCTTGACACTGTCCAGGACAAACAGCCCTCCCAATTATTACCACACCCACAAGCATTCACTTCCTCCACCACTGACATTCAGTGGCAGCACACTGTGCCATCTGCAAGCTGCACTGCAGGCATTCATCAAAACTCCTCGGACAGTGTATTTCAAATCTATGGTCAACACAAACTTGAAGGACAAACACAACAGATACATGGAAACACCACCTGCAAATACCCCTCCAAGTCTCTCTTCATCACTGAAAAGTCAACCTACTTTGCATCCCCCTAATGCAATGACACCCTTCCTACAGTAATCAGAACTGCACACAGTACTCCAGCTTGGCCAAACCAAAATTTTGTACAGCTCTAATGTGACCCCTTTGTTCCTATAAACTATGCTACAACTGATGAAGAAAACCATCCCATATGCCTTCTGAGAGATAGTAGGAACTGCCTATGCTGGAGTTTGAGATAACAAGGTATAGAGCTGAATGAACACAGCAGGCCAGGACAGCATCAGAGGAGAGGGAAAGCTGACGTTTCGGGTCTGGACCCTTCTTCAGAAATTTCTGAAGAAGGGTCCAGACCCGAAACATCAGCTCTCCTGCTCCTCTGATGCTGCCTGGCCTGCTGTGTTCATCTATAAGCCTTCTTAACTGCCCTATTAACCTGTCTTGCCACCTTCAGGGATCTGTGGAAAAGCATTTGAAGATTTTTGTTTCTCTGAGCTTCATAGTGTCCTAGCATTCATTGAGCACTCCCTTGTTCTTATTCCTTCTTTCAAAGTGTATCCCTTAGTTTTTCCCTTATATCCCTTACATAGAGTTAAATTCCATCTGCCACTGATCTGGCCATATGACCAATCCATTTATTTCCTCCTGTAACCTAGTACCTTTCCCTTCTTTGCCATCCACCTAGCCAATTTTTGTGTCACCCACAAATTTACATGTCAGCCCCACAACATTCTCATCTACATTCTGACATTTTATTATTTGGAGTACCTAGTCTCTCTTGTACTTCTGTCAAGACCAGTCATAGCTCTAGTACTTTAATTGTCGTTGCCTTTGCAGCTCTGACAGAAAATTCCACTTCCAACCTACTTGTTAGTTCAATTAATCTAATTTTTGTGATCTTTTGCAAATTCAATGAAGACATCGCTTCCGCCTGTAGAAAAGTTTTAGCAGCTTCTAGTGTCCTCTTACTTTCTAAGGCAAATAAAAGCTTCGGTCCTTTTATCCTTTATTACTTATACCAAAACCAGATCCAATCTTATATTATGGTTGTTCCAAAAGACCCAACAAGCCCCAAAACTTTGACACCAGCAAATAGAATAGTGTGCTAGAAATCAAGTCCCACCATTCCAACAATTGCCAGAAATGTGAAGATTTTGATGAAATTACCATGAATCCAAATTTGCCTCTGTCTTACAGCTGCCCAGGATAAAAACAAGGGACCGGCTCCTGCAACAGCAATAAAAATAGTTATGCATTGTAACATTCTTAACTTTAATAAGAACAGGAAAACAACATAACTTTAATTTATCTATCTTCAACATTATCCCTTTTAAAACTCTCCTACATGCAGGCACACAAAGAAATCAAACAAACTAAACACAAATATTATCGATGGAGGAGAAAAGTAATGAGAAGATCACAGTTCTGTATTATCAATCGGAATCACAAACTGGATGAGTTGATGTCACAATCTTTTGATTCTTCAATGAGGCCTCAATATTATCTGCACATTGACGATTTAGGTTTAGAATTATTTTTCACCATCTCTGAAATTAATTTTCTGCTTTTTCAACAGACAGTTAGAGAGAGCAGCTTTGCAAAGAAAGGGGAGGGGAAAAGGTCATTGCAGTTCACTTCTAGAGGACTTCTTACTTCTCTTCGTTTCACTCCTTGCTGAAATTGCTAAACCCCACAGGACCAATCAGAGGCTTGTTGCTATGCTGAAATTTCCTGATCCAGAAGGAATGGTGCCAATTTCATGTGGGCTTTATGTGCCCACATAGCAACATTGTCTGGTCAGTTAGCTTCTCTTGACTTTATAAAGTTGCAAACAACTCCTTATACATTCTGCGTACTTAAAGCAGAGTCTACACACCACACTTTCATCCATAGCTCAACATAGAAAAAAATGTGGTCTCTTACAAATCTAAGACTCCAATTTTAGACAACCTTCCCAGTAAATCCTACCTGGAATTTAACCCTGCCAGTACCATCTCTGCTTTTACTGATATTTTATCAGCACCTCCTCAGTAAACACTCATACAATATACTCTAACTTTGTCCTGGGTCCCTAACTTCATATCATCCTCTTTGTTTCTAGTAACATCAAAACCACTCCTTACTACCCATTTACTATTTAAATGTCAATGAAAGATCCTTGAATTCTGTCCTTTATCAGCAATTCTATTGTTATTTTCTCTCTGCAGCTCTTACTTTCCTCTTCTCTTCCAAGCTTATTGTATTTGACCTGATTCATGCTTGAAGAACTCACCTTCAAACATCTTCCATTTTTTTTTCTTCATAGAGTCATACAACACAGGAATAGACCCTTTGATCCAATGAACCCATGCCAAACATTGTCCTAAACTACACTAGTCCCACCTGCCCGGTCTTGGCCCAAATCCCTCCAAGCCTTTCCTATTCATATACTTATCCAAATATCTTTTTAACGTACTTGTTATCTGCATCTGACACTTCCTCAGGAAGGTCATTCCACAAGCAAAACACCATCTGGGAAAATAATTGCCACTCATGTCTTTTTTAAATCTCCTCTCACCTTAAAAAATGTGTCCCCTAGTCTTGAAATCCCCCATCCTGGGAGAAAGACAACTTCCATAAACTCTATCCATACCTCTCATTATTTTATAAACTTCTATCAAGTCGCCTTCCATTTGAGTATCTTCCTGTCAAAGCAGACCCTGGCTTTGGTTCCTCTGCTTTTTGCCCTTGTTGGAATGTATCTCACCTGAATGTGAAACATCTCCTCTATAAAGACTAACCATTGCTCTATGACAGTTTTTCATGTCACAATTTAATTTGCTGTAATCCTGGTTAGATTCCTTCTCATCCAATTGAAGTTAGACCTCTTCCAATTGGGTCAGGTCTGTCCTATCCTCTATCTATCATCCTGTGTAGTTGGCAGAGGGAGATTAAGGGAAAAAAATCAAGCTTTCTTTTGGTGGAATAATTTTTGGTTGAGAATTTTAGTGGTCAGCCCTCTTGTGCCTCTTTTGTCCTAGTTGTGTACCAGTTGCTAAACTGGAAGTGGTCATTTTTATGTGTCTAGGGCTCTTAGCTGTACCTGCCATTAGGAAATGTGCACTCAGAAATTCTGGACCCTAACAGCAGTTTTAACATCCCACTCCAAATTCATCCACCACTCAGAAGAGAGTGTACCAAACACACTCTTCCCAATTAATCCACGACTTCCCTGGCCCTTTACAATATTGCTGGAGGGAAAACATACGCACTGTGGATCACTGCTAGCCTATTCCTGTTGTTATTATCCCAGATATAGTACTACAGCAAAGGTCAGATCTCAGAAAGAAAGTTAGCTTGACAGAACCATTTTTTATTTTAGTTGAAATTGTGGTCATTCACGGAAACATAGTCTGATGAGGCAGTAGAGTTTATTTAAAGACAGAAGAAGAAAGAAACAAAGCTCTGCTATTTAAAGAAATTTGAAAGTTCCTGGAACACACAGTAAAATGAACTCTCATCCCATTTACTGATAATATTTATTGCAGAATCTCAAATCCAGATAACATAGCCCACTACATCAAATCTTTAGGTTCAACTCAACTGATTCTCCCTAGTTCTGTTCTATGAGTTGTGAAGTTTTCTTATAAGAATACTTACAAAACTCAGAGTTTAGACTTTCTCAGTCTTTTAATAATGTGCAGATTTACAACCAAACACATCCGGTCTGGGAGTTTCACAAACTAAAGTTTTATACTGAAGTAACTGTTTTCCCTAAAATATTCCATTACTCCTTTCCCGGAGAGAAACTAAATTTTGTTCCACCCTCATTCTGTCTCCTCCAAACTGCCTGAATGCAATCAGTCTCTGAGTTTCCAAAGCTAAAACCAAACTTCATTTATTCTGAGTGAAAAGGATTCCATTGGCCTTCAATGTTTATACTCCCTGGCATAAACCAGCACAGTACAGAAATCTTCCATTCATACTCCAATGGTTCTTTACTCTAAGGCAAATACTGGAGTAAGTCACTGTTCTGAAAGGATTGTCAACCTGGAATTTTTTTGGAAAGCCCTTCCCCAAGTAACCCACCCGTATGCCACTATTTTGAAATCCAAGTGCTAGAAATGATATTTATATACATATATAGCTCTTATCACAGGAGCCGGACTAGGCCATTTGCTCTGACATTCAGTATGACTGTGGCGAATGATGCGACTCAATGCCCTTTGATCCATTTAACACTAAGAACCCTATCACACTCCTTCTTAAAACAAATGTTTTGGCCTCAAACACATTTTATGACAGAGAATTTCATGGGTTCACCACTCTCTGAGGAAGAAATCACCTGCAAACTTGTTCCATATCTGTCAGATGAAACTCTTAAGGCTCTAAATCATAAACAATCCCAGAAATATCTCTCAAGTACAAAATAGATAATATCCCCAAAGAAAGTGCTTCGGTGAGTACCATTTGGGATTACCCAGGATAACTTTGTAATTGTAGAGTACAATGTGCATCCATCCTAGTCTCGATGTACCATGTATTCCTAAGGAAACCCAATCCGTACTCATTCAGCAGACTCTTCTCTCCCTTCTGACTGGTCCAAACTGGAGTTACAGGTATAAAAGGTGACTCTGGAGGAGTCCCAGGTCATTTGCAGGTTTTACTGGATTTTGGCACTGACTCCTTCCTCTCCTTCCTCATTAGCTTCATTTTGGGGGATATGCTGGCCACCAATATCCACTCCAAAACCACTAACCACTGGCCCCACCCCTCAGTTAACACGACTATACATGCTCAAAAAACACTTCCCCTAAAGACTCAATTACGCTCTCTCAGTTTCTCAGCCTCCGGTCCTGATGATGTCAGGTTGGGGAGGGGGGGTGGGGGGAGGGTTGGGGAGCTTTGAAATGTCCACGTTATTTCTCAGCTGAGGATTCCCCATTATCATGGTTGACAGAGCCCTCAGCCACATCCGTCTTGTCTCCTGAACTTTGGCCCTCATCCTTTCTTTTCCTTCCGATATCAGTGATGGGGTTCCCCAGTTCTCACTGACCACTGCACCTGTATCCACATACAAAGTATTATTAACCATCATTTCCATCATCTCCAGCAGGATGTCACCACCAGACACATATTCCCCTCCCTTGTCAGCCTTCTGCAGAGATCATTCCCTCCAGGACACTTTGATTCACTCCTTTTCCACTCTCGACACCTCTACAGACCACCACGGCACCTTTCCATGCAATCGCATGAGATGTAGCATCTACTTATTCACTTTTTCCCTCCTCACTATTCATGGTCCCAGATTCACTTTCCAGGTAAAGCAATGATTTACTCTGCACTTCACTCAATCTAGTCTTCTGTATTTAATGCTCACAATGCAGTCTCCTCTACACTGGGGAGACAAAACACAGACTGAGCTTTACAGAACACATACATTTTGTTCTCAAAAATGACTCTGAGCTTCCTAAAGCCTGCCATGTCAATGAGCCACTGTGTTTCCTGGCCGACATCTCTCTCAGGGTTTTCTACAATGCTCCAGCAAAGCTCAGCGCAAGCTGGAGGAGTTGCATCTCATTTTCTGCTTGGGATCCTGCAGCCTCAGGACGCAATATTGAGTTCACTAATTTTAGGGCATGAGCACCTTCTCTATGCCCTTATCTCAATCCACACATAAGGTGGTAGTACAACTAACCCAATAGTCCTCATTAGCAGCTACTGATTTCCCCAGACTGATTGTTACCCATTACTTTGTCTGTCCAACGGCTATTCTCTCTCTCTGGGCTCCATCTCCACCTATCATTTACTCCTGACCCCTCTACTCTTCCCTTAACCCAAATTCAGGTTGTATACCAACCTTTTCCGAGCTACAGTCAGTTCTCCAGAAATGCCAGTTGAGCTGAGTTACTCCAGCATTTTTTGTCTTTATTGACTGAATTTTGCTTCAGTGACAGGATTCCCTTGGAATCTCACTTGAACAGACTGAGACAGATGATATTTTTCAGGAAGAATGGACAGCTCATTGAAACATCATGGAGTATAGCGTATAAAAGTTGGGATGGGCAGTATTTGTGAGCATTCTTGCTTGAGCAAACTGGGAAGGGTAATATTTGCCAACGATTTTGCTTGAATAGACTGCAATGAGCAATATTCCTCAGGAATTTGCCATACCATATGGGGTAGAAAAGGCTCTCGATAAGTGGGTCTTAGTGTGTTAAATCAGGTTTGTTATACTGTTGTGTTTTAGTTGCTCCCATACCTAGTGATGGATATTATGAGGGATTACCCTGGCGTTCCAGGACTCTTTGTGGCAGCCGCATACAGTGGGACTTTGAGGTACTGTACATCTGAATCCATTCAATAATCCTCAATGTTAATGTCCTTGTTCTTTCTAATTGAGATTTCTCTAATGCTGTTTCCTTCAGTGTTGAAGTCCTGTTTCTCTTTCATTTTTTTTTAGTACGGTTTCCTCTAGCATCAATGCTTTGGCTGCTGTCACAGTGGAGGATGTCATCAAACCATATACCAGTTTATCGGAGCAGAAACTTGCTTGGGTCACAAAGGGACTCAGTAAGTAGAATTTTATGGCTACAAATGTTCAGATACATGTAGAAACCACTTCCAGGTTGGAATTTCAGTCAAACTGGTAGTTGATCCAGTTCTCGACTGGAAAATGAAGGCCAATCTGTACTCGTAGCTCAGCATTTACACATCTGCTCATTCTTTACAAAGACCTCAAAACCATGTAACGGTTTTTATCTCTCAGACCTGCCCTCCATTTGTGAGCTGTAAATTCTGAAAATCAATGTGATCTTGTAACTGTTCATACCCGTTACCATACATCAGCTCTCGACAGTTTTGATGGTGCTTTTACGTGAAAGCAACATGAGCCTTGTTTTATTGGAGGTGGATTCAACATTAACACAAGGGGACCTATCATTGTTATTCACAATGGACCACTGGTGAATTCATTCAAAATTCCAAGAGTACACAGTCCTCACGAGGAGATCTTGTGGCTCAGTGGTAGTGTCCCTGCGTCTGAACCAGAAGACCTGGGATCACGTTACACCTGTTCCAGAGGTATGAAATGACATCTGCAAACAGGTTGTTTACAAAATATCTAGGGCAAAACTCAGTACTGCCAAGAACTCTTCAGATCACAGTAGAATATTGCATAATGCATCAAAGGAATTCAGTAAGCCAAGGAGACCCAGGGAAAAATGGAGTGTTGTACTACATAAGTTACACAGAATTACATATGACTAGTTACAATTTCCTATAAATCAACAGTTTTCTAGCTACCATCAATTCTGAGGAAGAGTCACTGGACCTGAGACATTAACACTGATATCTCTTCACAGGTGCAGCCAGCCCTTTTGAGCTTTTCCAGCAACTTCTGATTTTGTTTACAATTTCTTATGGACTCACTGTAGATGGCAGGATCCAAAGATATTTTCCTGTCCTGCTCAGTATGTGGCCCTACATATTATAACGAGTAGGCGGTGCTTTGATAAGGGGATGACATTTGTGTGTGGGTCTGACAGATAAATTCCCAGAATCAAATGAAAGCAAAGTACTGAGGATGTTGGAATTCTTAAATAAGTACAGAAGTGCTGGGAAAACTCAGCAGGTCAGGTATCTGTGGGGAAAGAAACAGCATAATCATTTCAGGTCCAATACGAATCTTCTTCAGAGCTGAAAAGATCCCACCGAATTCACCTCCACCTATCTGGACTCCATTTTCTCCCCTTTGGTCCAGGAACTCCCTACCTACATCAATGACACCACCCACGCCCTCTACCTCCTCCAGAACATCCAAATCCCTGGCCCCCAACACATCAGTTTCACTATGGACGTCCAGTCCCTATACACCTGTATTCCGCATGCAGATGGCGTCAAGGCCCACTGCTTCTTCCTGTCCCGCAGGCCCGACCAGTCCCCCTCCACCGACACCATCATCCGCCTAGCCAAACTCGTCCTCACCCTCAACAATTTCTCTTTTGATTCCTCCCACTTCCTACAGACAAAGGGGATGGCCATGGGCACCCGTATGGGCCCAAGCTATGCCTGCCTCTTTGTAGGTTATGTGGAACAGTCCCTCTTCCGCACCTACACAGGCCCCAAACCCCACCTCTTCCTCCATTACATTGATGACTGTATCAGTGCCGCCTCTTGCTCCCCAGAGGAGCTCGAACAGTTCATCCACTTCACCAACACCTTCCACTCCAACCTTCAGTTCACCTGGGCCATCTCCAGCACATCCCTCACCTTCCTGGACCTCTCAGTATCCATCTCAGGCAACCAGCTTGTAACTGCTGTCCATTTCAAGCCCACCAACTCCCACAGCTACCTAGAATACACCTCCTCCCACCCACACACCTGCAAAAATTCCATCCCCTATTCCCAATTCCTCCGCCTCCGCCACATCTGCTCCCACGATGAGGCATTCCACTCCCGCACATCCCAGATGTCCAAGTTCTTCAAGGACCGCAACGTTCCCCCCACAGTGGTCGAGAACGCCCTTGACCATGTCTCCCGCATTTCCCGCAACACATCCCTCACACCCCACCCCCGCCACAACCGCCCAAAGAGGATCCCCCTCGTTCTCACACACCACCCCACCAACCTCTGGATACAACGCAACATCCTCCGACACTTCCGCCATCTACAATCCGACCCCACCACCCAAGACATTTTTCCATCCCCACCCTTGTCTGCTTTCCGGAGAGACCACTCTCTCCGTGACTCCCTTGTTCGCTCCACACCGCCCTCCAACCACACCACACTTGGCACCTTCCCCTGGAACCGCAGGAAATGCTACACTTGCCCCCACACCTCCGCCCTCACCCCTATCCCAGGCCCCAATATGACTTTCCATATTAAGCAGAGGTTCACTTGCACATCTGCCAATGTAGTATACTGTATCCATTGTACCCGGTGTGGCTTCCTCTACATTGGGGAAACCAAGTGGAGGCTTGGGGACCGCTTTGCAGAACACCTCTGCTCGGTTCGCAATAAACAACTGCACCTCCCAGTCGCAAACCATTTCCACTCCCCCTCCCATTCTTTAGATGACATGTCCATCATGGGCCTCCTGCAGTGCCACAGATATGCCACCCGAAAGTTGCAGGAACAGCAACTCATATTCCGCTTGGGAACCCTGCAGCCCAATGGTATCAATGTAGACTTCACCAGCTTCAAAATCTCCTCTTCCCCCACCACATCCCAAAACCAGCCCAGCTCTTCCTCTCCACCCACTGCATCCCAAAACCAGTCCAGCCTGTCTCTGCCTCCCTAACCTGTTCTTCTTCTCACCCATCCCTTCCTCCCACCCCAAGCCGCACCTCCATCTCCTACCTACTAACCTCATCCCACCTCCTTGACCTGTCCGTCTTCCCTGGACTGACCTATCCCCTCCCTACCTCCCCACCAATACTCTCCTCTCCACCTGTCTTCTTTTCTCTCCATCTTCGGTCCGCCTCCCCCTCTCTCCCTATTTATTCCAGAACCCTCACCCCATCCCCCTCTCTGATGAAGGGTCTAGGCCGGAAACATCAGCTTTTGTGCTCCTGAGATGCTGCTTGGCCTGCTGTGTTCATCCAGCCTCACATTTTATCATCTAAGATCTGGAAAATTGTTGGGTTTATAATTAAAAAGAAGGTAGGTGGAGCAAGTGGAATAGATGCCGAGCACCCCACACAGCAAAAGACAAAGGGAGTGCTAATGGTGATAAAGGGGGCATATATATGTAAAACAGATGTAAATGATAGGTGTGAAAAGAAGATGGAGTGGGGAGTGTGGAGGAGGAGAGGGATTGTGATCAAACTGGACAGCAGAGATCATGCTCTAAAGTTGTTAGCTGTTGAACTCCTCGAGACTTCAAGGTGCCTGAAGGGAAGATGAGGTGTTATTCCTCCACCTCAAAAAACACATGATTCACTTGAAGACTGTAGGAGGCTAAGAATGGAAATGTTTGCATGGGAGCAGGATGGCTCATTGAAACGATAAGCAACTGGAAGGTTGGGGTCATTCTTATGGACAGAGCAGAGGAGTTACGCAGTGTTCACGCAGTCTGTGCTTTGTCTTGCCTATATAAAAGAGACTGCATTGTGAGCAGCAAATACAATAGATTAGATTGAAAGAAGTTCAGGTTAAATGGCGCTTCACCTGGATGAAGTGTTTGTGGCCTTGGAGAGGTGAGGAAGGAGGAGGTGAAAGGGCAAATGTTACATCTTCTGCAACTGCATGGGAAGATGCCATGGTGGACTGAGATTGTGTTAGGAGTGGACAGGTCATTGTGGAGGGAACAGTCTCTGCAGAATGGTCACAGCAGTTGGAAGGGGAAGATTTTCTTGGTGGTGCCATCTGTTGGATGTGGTGGAAATGGCAAACGTTGGTCCTTTTAATGAGGAGAGTAAGAGGGAGGGAGGGAACAGGTGACAGCAAAAGTACAGGAAATATGATCGACAAAGCTGAGAGCTCAGTCAACCAGGGTGGAGACAGTTTCCTTGACTGCGGTAAAAGGATAACATTTTGGATGCCCGTCCAATAGAAGGTGTAATCATCAGAACAGATGTGACAGAACGGAGAAGTTGGGAAAATGGAATTGTGTCGTTGCAGGAAGCAGAGTGTGAGGAAGTGTAGTCGAGGAAACTGTGAGATTTGGTGGGTTTATAATGCATATTGGTGGGCATCCTGTTCCCAGAAATGGAAACAGTGAAGTCAAGGAAAGAAGGGAAAACTCAAAGACAAACCAGGGGAGGTGAGGGAAAGATGTAAATTAGAAGCAGATCAATTCATTTTTTCAATTTTGGGTGACAGCAGGATATAGCACCAATGATGTAGTCACTGTATCGGATAAACAGTTGAGTGGGGGCCAAAGGCAGACTGAAATAATGAATGTTCTGCACACTCCATGAAAGAAAAAAGGTGGCAGTGAATGGATACTCTTCAGGTCTCTTTTCAAGGAAGAAGCAGAGGACATTCAGACCATCCTGATGGGCAATGAACAAGTAGACGAATTATACATCTAAGTTGAACAGGAGGCAGCTAATGGCAGGGAACTTAAAATTGTGGATGTAAAGCGTCAGAAGAATCACGAAGATAAGTGGAAACAGACTGAACAAAGGGAGTGAAATGCAGTCAAAAAAGGAAGAAATAAGCTCAGTGGGGCAAGAACAGGCTGAAACAAAGGTTGTGTTTGCACGTATGCTCACCGCTGATATAATGCATTCTTTCTTGCCCCTACCTCCAGTTATCCTCATGTCTCGCTGCCCCTCAAAACCTTTCCCAGATCACTTCTTGTTCTTTCAAAGTTTAGAGTAGCAGCTTCTCTAAATACCCTCAGTCACCAAAAGTCCAAGTTCAGTATACTGAATGTGCAGACCACCTAGCTGGCCTATCTACTCCATGCATGAGCAAAAATCTCCAAGTATGTATTGCAGCTAGAACTCCACATTGCTACCCAAATTAGGCTTTGCTGGCCAGGGAATCAACTTCAAATATGCACCTAATTAACTCATGTAGCTCCCAAAAGCTTGTTACCATTGACTAAGATTGGAAGAAACTAAACTAAATTAATTACAAAATGCTTGCGTAGCTCTTATAAACAAATTAAAGAGTTCAATTAACCAAATTTCTGAGTTGAGTACTCTGTCTTAGTTTTCTGTGAACTACCCTCCATCTGTGTTAACTCAAATTTCTTCTTTAACCAATCCAATTCTAAAATTTTGCCAGTAGAATGAAGACCACCCATATTTTGTAAATCACTGTGTTTGGCAATGAGTATGCTGCATTTAAAAGGGCTGTGCTCTTCTACATGAGTTACTTATTTGTTTCATAGGTTTAATGTATGGAGTCATCTGCATTGGAATGGCTGCATTGTCCTCTCTGATGGGAAGCGTACTACAGGTAGGATTCACCTAAACTAATAGATGTAACCAGACTTCTGCTGAATTTTACTCTTCATCAGCATGTCCAATGCTCAGGCCCATTAATGCAATTTTCTCTCATTTCAATCATCCACTGCTGGGATAACACATTTGGCTGAGGAATATATTCATTCAACACTCCAGTAATGCACATTTGTCACTCACCCTAACCATTCCTACTGGATGATGTGAGATTTCAACATCCCATGGTCAGATTGTCAAAGGTTGCCAGTTTAGCACTGCAGCTTTACCCTACTTGTAAGGGAATTTAGAAACATGCTGTCATGATCCCAGTACTGGACAAATCAGATTCCAGACTGAAATCTAGCTTGATAGATCATGTCATTTTTAAATTGTCATGGTGGAATTTACTGAAACACAAGTTGCAAAGCTGTCAATTTGGTTTTAACAATAAAATGCAAGCTTATTACATGAGAGAAATTAAGCTAAGATAGAACAAACCAAGCATAGAGCATAATTTGAAAGATTTTGAACACACATCAAAATTAAATCCAACCTATCCCAACACCACTTTGCAGCTTTCCAGAGAGAGATCTCAATCACATCTATAGATTTGACTTAGAGGTTACTTTCAATTTGTAGTAGTGACAGTCTCATTATCTCTTCCTAAATTATTCACACATTTAGCTTCAATTCATGTTTCTCACTAACTTCTGGTCTGAAATGTTCAAACTAAAATCCTTGCATTGAGGTAAGCCCTATTTCCTGACAGTTCTGAAATAACAAATTTCTTCAGGACAACCAGTTCTTACATCTGGCACCAGCCAAGTCTAAACTGCCTCCAAGATTTTCAATCTATGTGTTTCTTTTTCCCTAAGCAAAAACCATCTTTTGATTTTTCTAAACCGAAAGCAAGCTAATGCTTTTTTAATGTTTGCTTTCAGCATAACCACTGAACAGAGAGGGGAGTCACCACCACATCATGCACATATTATGGGCTGTAAAAGTAATAAACACAGAAGTTCAGGTTGGAACTTTCACCTGATAAGATTTATGTGTAATTTTGTTCTTTGAAAAAATTCCTAAATTTCACATCCTCACAAAATACACAGGTTCTCTTAATTTACACTTATTGGTCTACTTCAGACTTAAGTCACATGTAAAGAGAAATCTATTCAACATTTAGCATCAGACTGGATGATAGTATCGAGGAAATGATTTCACTAAAACAGCAACAGATAATATTAACTACAGAATAAAGCCTGAACATTTATCCCCATTATCTGAAGTTTGCAATTATACTGGGCTACTTTTTTTGTACCTTGTATTTACTTGCGATTTTTTGGGCAGGATATTCCCTTTGGACATCTGAACCCTGCTGTCAGGTTCAAATGGGGATCTGGAGTCCACTATATGGGAGATAATTGCTGCTTGTGATTTAGGAGCCAGAGGTTGGTTTGCCATCCATTGATGAATCCCTGTCAAGGCTTGAGGGCTAACACAAAGCCAATCATCTTGAAAGCAGTAGAATAACATGGCAGATATCGGAGAGAGGACACTTCAAAATGGTGGTACCCTCTCTGCAAATATTTCATGATTAAAATACGTAATGGCCTCTGCAGCCAGGCCACCATTGTGGTGGGATACCTGCTGCTGCAATCCAAGTAGACTGAGAGAGCTCTTAAGTCTACCTGGAGTGTTGGTCCCTGGTCTGCTGCTTGGAACTTGTTCCCATGCAGCTGAATAGGCCTTCACCACATGCAGTGACCTGGAGGCTGACGCTGGCACAGAATGAACTGGGAAATTGGCATGCTAGGAGCGACATGAAGCTATGTACCCACCTCCATACCTGCCCTCAGACACTGCTGAAAATCCTGCCTCTCAGTTTGTGCTAGGTTCAACCCCAATTTTTATAGGGTTACGTTGATCTGCACGTCTATTAAGAAGCATTTTCTGACTTAATGCTTTCAATAAATTAACATTCTGGACTAATACAGACAGTGCCTTCAAGATCAAGCAAGTTTAATAGAGAACTGGAAATGTCACTAAAATATTCCAATGTCAGAGCAGTAGCAGGACTTTACAGCATACAATTTACCTAAGGATCAAAGGTAGCTAGCTATTCTGGTGACAAAAGGTTAAAACCTATTTGAAACTGAGAGGCAGAGGAATTTAAAATAAATCTGGTGATCTTCAGTGGTGTCAGTGTTTGTCCTTTTAAAACAGACATTATACAAGTATAAGGGCCCTCCACTTTCTCCTCTATTTTCCAGGCTGCCCTCACTATATTTGGGATTGTTGGCGGTCCATTGCTTGGTTTGTTCCTGCTGGGCATGATAATGCCTTGTGCTAATTCAGTTGTAAGTACCTGAAGACATCAGAGGTTGATAAACGGGTGAAATGGGAAAAAATGGGGGAAGGAACTAGAACAAAGAGGTCTAAAGAGATTTTGGGGTCTGGGTACATCAATCATTAAAAATGAGAAAAGTGTACAAAAAAATCAAGAACGCTAAAAACTACAAGGCATATTTAAGGTGTTTGTAAAGATGTGTAGCTTGGGTTGTGGGTGTAGTTGTTGACTTGCTTACTGAGCTGGCCTGTTTTTGCTCGGATGTTTGGCAATGAGTTTCATCACCATAACAGCATCAGTGAGGCTTCCAATTAAGTGATTCTGGTGTAGGTCCTTGGCCAGTTTGTGCGAAGGTGTGCCTAGTAGGGAGATAATGGGTCTGAGGGGGATGTCTGTAGCACAAGAGTAGCCTAAGGCAAACATAGACACGCAAGGGAATTCCTAGATGCATGGTTCTCAACCCATAAGGAAAACACATAGAATTGGATCCCACATACAAACCCAGACAGAACAAAATTAGAAATGACACAACTGACCATAACAGACCAGACAGTATAAATTTCAAGTGGAGTAGAACAACATCGCTTCATCTGAGACCTCATTGATGATGTTACCTGGCATGGTGATGAGGCATCTGAATGAAAACAACCAGCTCGGTGAGCAAGTCAGCAACCTCAATACAAGGCATATGCCATGCTTCCACTTTAGAGCCTTGGTTTGATTGCACTCTCTCTAAAGGCATCAAGAGCATTGATGCTTAGTCTGCTTTTTTAAAAAAAAATGAATCAACCTATTCAGAGATTTTGTTACACTCCTTAGGCACAAGTGGGATTTGAACCTGGGTCCACCTGGCTCAGATGTAGGAACAATGTGACTGCACCACAACAGCCTTCAGACAGCTGTGTCTGCTTTATTTCTTTATATTTTCTCTTTCCATCCAGAAGTGCTAATGCACAACTGAGCAACTGCTCCACCACCAAAATCACTGTGACTGTTTTTTGTTTTTTTTTAAACATACTGACCTCCAGTAGCAAAACATCCTTTTTTAATTCACAAAGAGATCAATTAGTGATTACCCGTGGGCCTTGTAGGGGTTATCACATTCCCATGCTAATATGACACCTGCTTTTAGGAGTATTTGTCTGTAGAATTTTGCCCCATTCCTCTTTCCTGGACTATTGCGAAGGGCCTGTTCAATTTACAATCATAGAGTGACTGAAGAGGAAGAGGGTCTTGTATCTTAAACAAAGTGTAATTTTTTTGCATGATATTGATTAAGGTTTGTCTGTTGGGCTGCAATTAAATGTATGCTGGAAGTCTCATTTATTACTGCTCAAGGTCCTGCTCTTTGCAGACAAAAATAATTTAACAAAATAAGTAACAGTCATTCCCTGGTTCATTTCTCATCTCAACACCTCCACTAATCAGTGTCAACCTGCTTAAATTTAAACAAAGCTTGACAGTTAACTGTCAGCAATTATTAACTGGTGTATTCTCATGGCAACTTCTCTGCCAATCTGACGTCTAATGCCAGCAAATCAGCACTCTTCTCTCAAATTGTTGAAATGTGTTTTCCTGCTCACTTTATTATTTCTTACAAATTGTCATGATGAGTGAAAGAGAGAAAACTTCAACAAAATGTCTTTTCTAAGCAATACTCTAATGAGATAAACATTTGTGACTCAGGCTATGAGGAGACCTTTGCACCTTCACTTCGTGAGATCCTAAGACGTTCAATCTTATCCCGATCCAAACTTGTATGACATCTTTAAACTGGTTTGAATTTAATGCAGCGTTCAACATTATCCCTTTCAAAGCAATTACTTTGTACAAGAGTTAAAACATGTACTTTGGATCTCAAAGCTGTTATGATAGTTTCAATTTGTCTGGATGCAGACAGGAAGCTGCAGGCATAACACTCAAGTAATAAAGTGATTAGATTCAGTTTGTTTTACGGATTAACGTCTTTGAGATTCATTAACCCAAGGCTAAATTAGATAACCTCAAAAGCAGCTTGAGGTTCATGTGAAATTACCCCACATCAGTCAAAGAGAATGCAGACAGCATGCCAACTTGGCACTGCTTGCTCATTGCAATGTTAGTTCCATGTTGCCAGGACATATTGCAATGCATGCATTAGCTGAGTGGGCAATATTGTTATCTGTTAACACTTATTTAAAGCTAACCTGCACAATTTAAATCTAATCTCCACTGCACAAATCCCACCTGCACCTCTTAAACAGAAGCAACATTGTAACTGCTGGCAGTGACAAGATCTTTTGGATTGTGCAAGAAACAAAGCATTGGCAAAGAGAGCATGCAAGAAGCTTTTCTAGTGCTGCAAAGGAGATCTTCAAAGAGCAGGTAGAAAAATAGATTTTCCATCTCCAAATTAGAAACAAGGCATGCTCCAGATTAAAAAGAGAGAACAAGTGTTCAGTAGTAATAGTGTAGAAGGTAGAATGTAAAGTATACTTTTTTTTCTTTATTCACTTGCGGGACATTGGCATCAGAGGCAGGTTGGTATTTATATTGTCCATCTTCAGTTGCCCTTGAGAAGGTGGTGGTGAGCTGCTTCCTTGTACCACGACAGTCCTTTTCTTTCGGGACAGAATTCCAGGATTCTGACCCAGCTATTGTGAAGGAACAGCAATATATTTCCAAGTCAGGATGGTAAGCAGTTTGGAGGGGAACTTGCAGGAGGTGATGTTCCCATGTATCTGCTGCCCTTGTCCCTCTAGATGGAAGTTGTCATGGATTTGGAAGATGGTGTCCAGGCATTTTTGGTGATGCACTGCATCTTACAGATAGTATACATTGCTTATATCAAACATGAGTGGTGGAGGGAGTGGATACCTATAGATGTGGTGCCAATCAAGCTGGCTACCATGTCCAGCATAGTGTCAAGCTTCTTGAGTGTTGTTGGGGCTGAACTCATCCAGGCAAGTGGGACAGCCTTCGGGGAGTCAGGAAGTGAGTTACTCGCCGCAGTATTCCTAGCCTCTGACCTGCTCTTGTAGCCACTGTGTTTACATGGTGAGTCCAGTTCAGTTTCTAGTCAATGATAATTGCTAAGTGGGGGACTCAGTGATGGTAACATATTGAATATCAATGGGCTATGGTTAGATTGTTTTGTTTTAGAAATGGTCATAACCTGGTATTTGTGTGATGTGAATGCATTTGCGACTTGTCAGCCCAAGTCCAAATGGTGTCTAAATCTCATTGCATTTGAACATGGATTACATCAGTATCTGAGGAGTTGTGAATCGTGATTAATACTGTGCTGTCATCAGCGAACATCTCCACTTCCTATGATGGAGGGAAGGTCATTGATGAAGCAGCTGAAGATGGTTGGGCCTAGGATATAACCATGAGGAACTCCTACAGAGATGTTCTGGAGCTAAGATGACTGCCTTCTGACAACTACAGCCATCTTCTGATGTGCCAGGTATGATTCCAATCAGTAGAGAGCTTGCCCGTGGTTCCATGTTTGCTACAGCTCCTGATGTTACACTTTCTCAAATGCGGCCTCTCTGTCGCTTTTACCTCACCTCTTAAATTCACCTCTTTTGTCTATGTTTGAACCAGGGCAGTAATGAGGCCAGGAGCTGAGTGGTCATGAAACAAAGTAAACTGGGCATCAGTGAGCAGTTTGCTGCTAGATGTTAATGTTACCTTCCATCACTTTGCTGATGATTGAGAATAAGCTGATAGTGAGATGAAGTAAGGGTGTTAATTGGCCAGGATAGATTGGATTTTTCCTGTTTTTTATGTACAGGACATGGCTGGGCAATATTCCACATTGGTAGATTAGCGAGGGGTGCAGCAAATGCTGGAGCATGAATCTTCAGTACTTTTGTGGAATGCTGTTCGGTCCCATTGCCTTTGCAGTATCCAATGCCTCCAACTGTTTCTTGATATCAAGTGGAGTGAATCTAATTGGCTGAAAACTGGCATTTGTGATACTGAGGACCAATGGAGGAGTCTGAGATGGATCATCCACTCGGAACTTCTGGCTGAAGATTGCTGCAACTGCGTGAGCCTTGTCTTTTACACTGATGTGCCGGTCTCTTCCATGATTAAGAATGGGGAAGTTGGCAGAGACCCCATCTCCAGTGATTTGTTTAATTGTCCACCACTATTCACGACTAGATTGGCAGGACTGCAGAACTTAGATCTGATACATTGTTTCTGGGATCGCTTAGCTCTCTCTATCACTTGCTGCTTCTGTTGTTTGGCATGCAAGTAGTCTTATTTGTTAGCTTCACCAGGCTAACAGCTCATTTTTAGGCATGGCTACTGCTGCTTCTGGCATACCCTCTGTGCTCTCCATTGAACCATTGATGACAATAATAGTTGAGTGGGGGATAAACCAGGTCAAATAATACTTGTGATCACTTATGTGGGATAAAACCCTAAGATCACAAGTCTTGTCTCAAGGGCAACATGAGAGTGAGTGCTATTCTCAAGGTGGAACCTGATGGCTGAATTTGTTATTATTTTACAATGCTGGTATTAAACATAATCACTGACCTGATGACTGTCTATCTGCTCGCAGGGTGCACTGTCTGGCCTTGCCATCAGTTTCCTACTAACAATGTGGATGGGAATCGGTGGGCAAGTTTATCAGCCACTACCTGATCAAACCCGACCGTTACCCCTCAGCACAGCGGGATGTTTCTTCAACATCACTGACACTCCAGAACCAGTGACAGGAAGCCCCTGGACAACAATAAACCAAGATACAGAGGTGACTTCCAGGTAAAGTGAGAAGGAATGCAAGCTTGAACAAAGTGTTTATGAGTATTCATGTTCCTTAAGCGGAATAGTCTGGTTCTGATGTAGGAGTTATATAATTTCATTAAATTACCTTTACAATATTTTCATTCTGTCTCCTTATGTTAGATATTCCCTTTTCTCTTTATTAAGGTCACATATCTCTCAGTTATTCCTAAAGTAACAACTGGATAAGTTATGCAAAATGGAGACACTGGATACTGCAAAGGCTACGGGCCCTGACAACATTCTGGCAATAGTACTGAAGACTTGTGCTCCAGAACTTGCTGCTCCCTTAGCCAAGTTGTTCCAGTACAGTTACAACACTGGCATCTACCTGACAATGTGGAAAGCTGCCCAGATATGTCCTGTACATAAAAAGCAGGACAAATCCAAGTCGGCCAATTACCGCCCCGTCAGTCTCCTCTTGATCATCAGTAAAGTGATGGAAGGTGTCAGTAACAGTGCTATCAAGCAGCACCTGCTCAGCAGTAACCTGCTCAGTGACGCCCAGTTTGGGTTCCGCCAGGACCACTCAGCTCCTGATCTCATTACAGCCTTGGTTCAAACATGGACAAAAGAGCTGAATTCCAGAGGTGAGGTGAGAGTGACAGGCCTTGATATCAAGGCTGCATTCGACCAAGTGTGGCAATTAATGGGTATCGGGGGCTAGCCATCCAGTGATTGGACTCAGACCTGACACATAGGAAGATAGTCATGATTGTTGGAAGTCAATGATCTCAGCTCCAGGACATCTCTGCAGGAATTCCTCAGGGTAGCGTCCCAGGACCAACCATCTTCAGCTGCTTCATCAATGACCTTCCCTCCATCATAAGGTCACAGGTGGGGATGTTCACCAAGGATTGTGCAATGCTCAGCGCCATTCATGACTCCTCAGACACTGAAGCAGGCCATGTTCACATGCAGCAAGGTCTGGACAATATCCAGACTTGGGCTGACAAGTGGCAAATGACATTTGTGCCACACAAATGCCAGGCCATGGCCATCAACAATAAGAGACAATCTAACCACTGCCCCTTGACATTCAATGGTGTTACCATCACTGAATCCCCCACTATCAACATCCTGGAGGTTACCATTGACCAGAAACTCAACCAGACTTACCACATTAAGAATGGCAACAAGAGCAGGCCAGAAGCTGGAATACTGCGGTGTGTAACTCATTTCCTGACTCGTCAAAGCCTGTCCACCATCTACAAGGCACAAGTCAGGAGTGTGATGGAATACTCCCCACTTGCCTGGATAACTGCAGCCCCAATGACATTCAATAAGCTTGACATCATCCAGGACAAAGCAGTCGCTTGATTGACACCAAATCCATAAGCATCCGCTCCCTCCACCACCGACACTCAGTAGCAGCAGTGTGTACTATCTACAAGATGCACTGCAGAAATTCACCAAAGATCCTTAGGCAACACCTTCCAAACCCATAACCACTTCCATCTAGAAGGACAAGGCCAGCAGATATATGGGAACACCACCACCTCCAAGTTCTCTCCAAGTCACTCACCATCCTGAGTTGGAAATATATTGCTGTTCCTTCACTGTCACTGGGTCAAAATCCTGGAATTCCCTCCCTAATAGTATTGTGCACTGCAGGAGGAATGAAGTGACTCAAGAGACAGCTCACCACCACCTTCTTAAGGGCAACTAGGGATGGGCAAGAAATGATGGCCAGCCAGTGATGCCCACATCCCATGAAATGAATAGAAAAAGAATCACCAAATCTTGCCTGTACATTTGGCACCTGGTACACAGGGAATTGTCAATAAGTTTTCTTACGTCCTTATGCTCCTGGAGCAGTTCACCAATACAACAGAACTGTTAGGACATTTGTTGGACCCTTTCACCACTGTACCTGCGTAAGTACCATCTACCTTCACCTGTGTGATCGAACAGTACAATCTCTCAAATATCAGGTGGAGATTGTTTTATTTTCATATCACAGACAGGCTCTCATGACTGGGGCCACTTCACTTACTCAGGAGGAGGGACAGGGTGCCAGAGAGATTGGGAATGCTGGTGAATGGTACCCACTGATATAGAGGTCCCCCATTATCAAACAGTAGAGGTGAGGGCAAGGAAAGGTATAAAATTAATGAGGAAAAATATCACCAACTTTTGACTCAGGCTTGGAGCTCTATGGTGGGCCCCAGCTTTACCGCACGGTGTCACTAACTCAGTTTAGCAGCCACTGTCCTCGGTCAAAGCACCAATTCTGTTGCTGCTTTATCTTTTCTGTGCAGGAAGGGAGCTTTAGGTCCCAGCCCAATTTCAGGTCCTTTGCACAATCTTAATAGTGTTAATTGGAGGACAAAGAGTAGGGAAGGTGTCTCAGTAACGATTCTGAGGAACTCCTGCAGAGATGTTCTGGAACTGAAATGACTGACCTCCAACAACCAGAACCATCTTCCTTCACACCAGGTAAGTTTTCTCTCAATTCCCATTGATACTCATTTTGCCCAGGGTCCTTGATACCATACTCAGTCAAATGCAGTCCTGGAGTTAAGGGCAGTCACTTTCACCTCACCTTTGGTGTTTGTAAACAGGTTAGGAGCTGAGTGCTTGATGGAACCTAAATTGAACATGAGCGAGCAAGTTATTGCTAAATAAGAGCAAGTGCTACTTCCTAACACTGTTGATGACACCTTCCACCACCCTACTAAAGAATAGACTGATGATGCAGCATGTGGCCAGGTTGGGTTTATCCTGTTTTTTGTGCGCAGGAAATACCTTGAAAACGCGCTATCAACAATCCTCTTGGCCTCATGGATGAACTGTAATCTTCCAGCTGCCAAATCAAGTTCTCCAGACAGATGGACCTCCTGCACATGTAGTCATCCAGACCGCCAGAAGCATCCGGGATTTCTGGTGCAGGAAGAGCAAATCAAGGGCCTAAGCTTCCAATACATATCCTACCTAAACAGACTACGGACCCATGCCTCTAACTAACTTTTACTCTGACTAGACTAGAGAAATATTATTCTTGTTTACATTATGAGGGATAGGACTTATGACTATTTGGAAAAGCATAGCATGATTAAAGGGAGTCAGCATGGCTTTGTGAGGGGCAGGTCATGCTTTACAAATCTTATTGAGTTCTTTGAGGAAGTCACGAGACAGGTTGACGAGGGTCAAGCAGTGGATGCAGTGTACATAGACTTCAGCAAGGCATTTGATAAGGTTCCCCACGGCAGGCTCATTCATAAAGTCAGGAGGTATGGGATACAGGGTGATTTGGCTGTCTGGATTCAGAATTGGTTGGCCGACAGGAAGCAGAGAGTGGTTGTAGATGGTAAGTATTCTGCCTGGAGGTCAGTGCTGAGTGGTGTCCCGCAGGGCTCTGTTCTTGGGCCTCTGCTCTTTGTAGTTTTTATAAATGACTTGGTTGAGGGGGGTGTTAGTATGTTTGCTGATGACACAAAGGTTGGAGGTGCTGTTGATAGTATCGTAGGCTATTGCAGGCTTCAGCGAGACATTGACAGAATGCAGAGCTGGGCTGAGAAATGGCAGATGGAGTTCAACCTGGATAAATGTGAAGTGATGCATTTTGGAAGGTTGAACTTAAATGCTGAATATAGGATTAAAGGCAGGATTCTCGGCAGTGTGGAGGAACAGCGGGATCTTGGTGTTCAAGTGCATAGCTCCCTCAAAGTTGCCACCCAGGTGGATAAGGTTGTTAAGAAAGCATACGGTGTTTTGGCTTTCATTAACGGGGGATCAAGTTTAAGAGCTGTGAGGTTATGCTGCAGCTCTACAAAACCCTGGTGAGACCACACTTGGAATATTGTGTCCAGTTCTGGTCGCCCTATTATAGGAAAGATGTGGAGGCTTTGGAGAGGGTGCAAACGACGTTTACCAGGATGCTGCCTGGACTGGAGGGCTTGTCTTATGAGGAGAGGTTGACTGAGCTCGGACTTTTCTCTCTGGAGAGAAGGAGGAAGAGAGGTGACCTGATCGAGGTGTACAAGGTAATGAGAAGCATGGATAGAGTCGATAGCCAGAAACTTTTCCCCAGGGCAGGATTGACTGCCACCAGGGGTCATAGTTTTAAGGTGTTAGGAGGAAGGTATAGAGGAGACGTCAGAGGGAGGTTCTTCACCCAGAGAGTTGTGAGCGCATGGAATAGTTTACCAGTGGTAGTCGTGGAAGCGGAGTCATTAGTGACATTTAAGCGACTGTTGGGCATGCACATGGACAGCAGTGAATTGAGGGGAATGTAGGTTAGGTTATTTTATTTTTGGATTAAGATTATTCCACGGCACAACATCGTGGGCCGAAGGGCCTGTACTGTGCTGTACTTTTCTATGTTCTATGTTCAAAACAAGCAGAACCCCTCTGTCAAATAAATTTATTCTTGAAGTTCTGAATTATGAATTATCTCTTCATGTTTTAAGCTGTACTTATGGATATTGAGTTAAGACCTATCATAACAGACAAGACAGAAATACTCATCAATGACCTACTTGGTCTTCTGAGACATTACACTCCATTTTTGTTGAAGCAGTTCCTCCACTGATCATATCTGCTTCTGGAACATCTCTGCTTTAGCTGTCACCTTTATCCTAACCGCCACTGCTCCAGAGACCCACACAGGTTTGCCATCAGAGATAATGGGAACTGCAGATGCTGGAGAATCTCAGATAACAAAGTGTGGAGCTGGATGAACACAGCAGGCCAGGCATATCTGCTTCTGGTTTGTCAGATTACCAGCTCTTGCTGACTCCCTGTCCCAGGGTCCTCACCTTGTTCGCTCCTCTGATAACACTGACTACCTGTTTTGGGGTCCTCATCTCTCTCACCCCTCTTCTGCAAAGCAGCAATATTAGAAAGTTGAGTGCTATTAGTGTCAATATCAGGACAATCTCTTGAACTTTTATTATTCATGTATGGGATGGGAGCGTTCCTGGTTAGGCCAGAATTTATTACCAATACCCATGTTCTTGATCAGTTGGCGGTGAGTCACTTTCCCAAATTACTGTGGTCCATGTGGTTCCATTTGGTCACATATGTGCTTCTGATCATATATCAACACCTCACAACATCAACATATTGTTAATTCTTAACCTCATGCAAAATCAGCTCTCTCACCTGCTGCTGAATCACACTAGACTCCTTTATTCCAATAGAATTCGGGCTAGTCTCCTACATTTTACCCTCTGTTCACCTGAAGTCATCCAAAACCCTGTTGCCTGTTTCTCAACTGACGTCACCTCCCATTTACTTATCATCCCCCTGCTCACTGACCTGCACTAGCTCCCTGTCAGACAAACGGAAATTTAAAATTCTCTTACTTATTTATAACTCTCTCTGTGGCCTCGCACTTCTTTGACTGTGTAATTTTATCCAGCCTTGCAATACACTGCACCAAATTTAGCCTTTTGAGCATTCCTGATTTAAAAACAATCCACGATTGGTGGCTGTGCCATTAATTGCTTAGGCTTAAAGGTCTGAAATTTCTTCCTTACAATTCACCCAATAATTATATAAGTATAACTTGATGCGAAATCATGATGGAAGAACACCCGTATTGATATTAGGACAGGAATTCCATGATTGTGACCCAGAGAAACTGAAAGAACAGCTGTATAGTTCCAAGTCAAGATGGAGTGTAGTTTAAAGGGCAACCCACAGGTGATAGTGCTCCCATTCATCTGCTGCCATTGTCTTTCTAACTTTAAGAAATCAACAATTTAGCAAGGAGCCTTGGCAGGTTGCTGAAATGTGCACATGGTACAACAGCCACTGTGTCATTGGCAAGGCAGTGAACATTGAAGATTGTGGATGGGGTGCAAATCAAGCAAACTGCCTTTTCTTGGATCATGCTCAGATGCCTGAACGTTTCTGAACCTGCAAGTCAAGTGAGGGTATTACATTACATTCCTGACCTGTGTCTTATAGATAGCAGACAGGATCTGTAGAGTCTGCAAGTAAACTATTATATCTAAACTGGTAGTATCATAAGCTCCGCCTTCAGAACACAAGATTTCACTTTATCAGTAACATTGTCAGTTTACAAAAAAGTTATTTCTTCTGAGGCTACCAATTGAGTCATGAGCAGTGTTACAGGGTGAAAATATCTGCACCTAACCTATGTGTGGACAGCATGAAGGTAAGTTTCTATACCACCAGGTTGGCTGGGATTTAAACCCAACTTTCAAGCAACAGCAAATAGACCAATTACTCTCCTCATTCTTACCAAGTACCCCTTTACTAGCACAGTCTATTCAGTACATTTCACAGCATAACACAATGTGGTCTTTATCATATGTCAACAACAACCTTAAAATGTGTTCTCTTTTTCAATTTCAGGCCAGTAATTGCAGACACTTTGTATTCAATCTCGTATCTTTACTTGAGCCCAATAGGAACTATGCTTGTTTTGATCCTTGGTCTCATTATCAGTTTGCTCACAGGTTAGTGCTTCTTCTTGAGTTTGTCAAAATTTATTAGGCAAGGCAGGTGATAGCATTGTTTTTAAGAAACATAAACAAAACATTGTTATCAATTTCTGTGCAATAAAAATGAATCCCATTGGAGCCAAATAATGTTCTCTGACACAACACTGTCCAAAAATAGCTGCCGTCCATCATAAATAGGAATGAGTTCGGATCCATACCTTGCTGCAGATCCCTATAGGAATGAGTTAGGGAAGCAAACTTAGCAGCATATCACCATGGCAATGTGTTGGGGAATCTATACTTTGCAGCTGATTGATAATGGTAATGAATTTGGGGTCTATCCTCTGGACTACATCACTGCAGAAATACATTTTGGAGATCCACTGGGAATGAGTTAGGGGAATCAAACTTTGCACCTGATCCCTATGAGAACATGTGTGGGGATCCACACTTTGCAGCAGATCCCTACGGAAGTGAATTAGGGAACCAAACTGAGGCTGGGGCATCTCACAAATCTGAAATAAACCTTTGCTATTGATGTCAGTAACCACTGAATACAACCCCACATTTAGTGGCAACTGATATCAAGGGCAAATGTTTATTTCAGATCTGCGAGCTTTTGATCTCTGGGCTGAACTCAGGCCTCCTGGTAGGAACATTACCATTGCACCACAAGAGCCTTTTAAAGCCTACTGCGCCTGATATTCCCAGGCAATTTCCCATCTAGGAACTAACCAGACCTGAACTTGCTTAGCATCCAAGATCAGTCATTTTGATATCAGTATGGCCAGAGGCTCTGTTTGGCCTCCATTAGTGATGGTGACTGTGATCAGCTGTTTGCTCTGAGGAGAAGCAATCCAGAAGTCATGTAGTCCTTCTCCAATCTCAGTCAGTTTTCAGAGTGGTTTTTTTTGATGTCTGTGGTTGATGTGCACTGAATCTGCTACTGATTCCCACAGGAGGGATGAAGAACACAGTGGACAAGAAGCTCCTGGTCACATACAGCGATATGCTATGCTTCAGTTACCTTGCCAACAAATGTATTCGCTCAGAGGTACTTTAAACAAAACAGTTTAAACTGTTTTGCACTTTCACGGATGTTTTAAATCAAATTAGAAATTCTCTCATGTTTAGTGTCACTGGTTTACCTTAATTGTGCTCTTGCTCTTTTGCCAGTCATAACACAGAATAGTCAGACGTGGTATTCAAGGAAGGACTGGGAATGGGGCATAACAGATAGGTTGAATACTGTAAATGATCATACTAACACAGAGTGAATTACTAATTACTTTATAATATTCTGCATAGCAAACAATAACAAAATATTGCACACTTTCGCTGGTGGTGTGTTAAATACAATTTTTAAGCAAAATTCTCCAGTCAGTTTTGTGTTTAAAAAGATCTTCATTTTTGAAGATTGATATCCTCAACAAATCTCCCAGCTGTACAAGTTTCAGTTTGTCCCTTCTCAGCTGAACAGGAAGCCAGTAAATCTCTGTGCCTGAGTATTGAAGTGCACAATAACGGATACTGGGTTTTCAAATTGACAAGGTTCAGAATTCTGCGAGTGGCTTCAAAGCAATTCCAGTGCTAGTTCTCCTGAGTGTTTCATCAGCAAAAATAACTAAGCAAAGTTGGTGTCTTCCACCAGCAAATCAAACCTCGAGTGGGGTAGCCACTTCCCATCAACAATCAGCCCCAGGCCAGAGATCTGCTGCCTCATGCTGAGAGATTAGATTAGATTCCCTGCAGTGTGGAAACAGGCCCTTTGACCCAACAAGTCCACACCACCCCTTGGAGCACCCCATCCCCTATAACCCACACACCCTGAATACTACGGGCAATTTAGTGTGGCCAATCCACCTAGCCTGCACATCTTTGAACTGTGGGAGGAAGCCGGAGCACCTGGAGGAAACCCACGCAGACACGGGGAGAATGTACAAACTCCATACAGACAGTTACCTGAGGCTGGAACTGAACCTGGGTCCCTGGTGCTGTGAGGCTGCAGTGCTAACTAACCACTGAGCCACCGTGCCGCCCAAGATACTCAAGGATATTTAGAGAACAGTCACAATTCTGGAAAAACTTGGCTTTTCTGCCTAGAAATAGAAACATAACATAGAATTTATGAGCAGGAGGCGGCCATTCAGCCTCAAGCCTGCTCCGCCATTCTTCACAATCATGGCTGATTGTCCAACTCAATCGCTTCATCCCACTTTATCCCCATAATCTTTGATTCCATCCCAAGTGCTATATCTTGTCACCTCTTGAAAATATTCATGTTTTGGTATCAACTGTAAGACCATAAGACCATAACACATAGGGACAAAAATTAGACCATTCAGCCCATTGAGTCTGCTCTGTCATTCTATCATGGCTAAGTTTTTCAACCCCATTCTCCCACTTTCTCCCTGTAACCCTTGATCCCCTTGATATTCAAGAACCTATTTATCTCAGTCTCAAATGTACTGAATGACCTGGCCTCCACAGACTTTTGTGGCAGTGAATTCCATAGATTCACCTCTGGCTCTGGCTGAAGAAGTTTCTCCTTACCTCTGTTCTAAAGGGCCTTCCCATTACTCTACAGCTGTGCCTTTCATCTTAGTTTCTCCTACCAATGGAAACATTTCCCACCATCCACTCAGTCCAGGGCATTTGGTATTTTGTAAGTTTCAATTAGATCACCCCTCAACCTTCTAAACTCCATTGAGTATAGATCCAGAGTCATCAAATGTTCCTCATATGTTAAGCTTTTCATTCCTGGGATAATTCTCATGAACCTCTTCTGAACATGCTTCAGGGCCAGTACATCTTTCCTGAGATATGGGGCCCAAAACTGCACACAATACTCCAAATGTGGCCTGACCAGAGCCTTATAGAGCCTCAGAAGTATATCCCTGCTTTTATATTCAAGTCCTCTCAAAGTAAATGCCAAAGTTGCATTTGCTTTCCTAACTACTGACTCAACTTACAAGTTTACCTTGAGAGAATCCTGCACTAGAACCCTCAAGTCTCTTTACACTTCTGACTTCTGAATTTTCTCCCCACTTAGAAAATAGTCCATATCTCTATTTTTCTTACCGAAGTGCATGACCTCACACTTTCTCATGTTGTAGTCCATCTGCCACTTCTTTGCTCACTCTCCTAACCTGTCCAAATCCTTCTGCAGCCTCCTTGCATCCTCAATACTACCTGTCCCTCTGCCTATCTTGTACTGTCTGTAAACTTAGCCTGAATGCCCTCATCTAGATCATTAATGTATATAGTGAAAAGTTGTAGCCCCAACGCTGGCCCTTGTGGAACACCGTTTGTCACCAACTGCCATCCAGAGAAAGATTCTTTTAACCCAATTCTCTGCTTTCTGCCAGACAGCCAATTTTCTGTGGTAATGAATTCCACAGGATCACCGCTCTTTGGGTGAAGAAATATCTCCCCATCTCTGTCCTAAATCATCTAACGCAAATCCTCACACTGTGACCCCTGATTCTTGACACACCCACCATTGAGAACATCCTCCCTACATCTACCCTGTCCAAACTTGTTAGAATTTTATAAGTCTGTATGAGATCCCATACCCTTCATTCGTCTGAACTCCAGCGAAAACAATCCCAAAATCGCTCCTCATACGTCAGACCTGCCGTTCCCCGAGCCAGCCTGGTAAACTTTCACTGGACCCCCTCGAAAGCAGGAGCATCCTTCCTCAGAAGAGGAGACCTAAACTACATACAACATTCCAGGAGTAAAATGAAATGTTGGGTGAGATTGTTGACACAAAATACCTGGAATGTAAAACAGTAGGACCAGTGGGAAATTGTTTGGGTTAGTAGACTATCTGACTTGTTACAAGTACAGAGGCCAATGGATCTTCCTTACTTAAATTTATCACGTGATCTGACATGTTGATATGTTTCCTGGATGGGATAAAGTCTCTGGTGTTCTGCAATCCAAAAGGATTTTCACAAGAACTTCACTGAAAAAAAGAGTTGTGTTGACATCACAGTTGATCAGTTGAGAGGAGAATTTAAGGATGTTACTACCTGTATATATTCACAGGTCAGATTCCCATACACAAAACTAGACGGCGCATTTGCTTCTGAAAGACTATGAATTGAAAATGTGTGTGCTGTATTGACTCTTGATATTGTCCTTTCTGTACCCACAGAATACGATTGCTAATGAGGAGCTGGAAGGAATAGCTGACACAGGAAAGGTCAACCCCACATTCAGTGACCAGGAGCTCAATAATTCTGAGAAGCAGAATCATATTGTATCTGCAACACATTTATAGTTGGCATGTGGGCTTCCTCTGACAAAAGGGCAGTGAACAATTTATCAGGCTTTGGTGATGTCTAACATGTCTGCATAAAATTGCTCTGTCCATTACTCCGAAGATCATTGGCCTATATATAATTCAGACCTCTTCCCTCCCCTTCCAGTACTACTTTTACCAAAATGCAGTGTAAACGGACTTATTTTTTTCATTGCACTTCCAGTCAAATCAAACTAGCAGAAACTGCTCTACAAACTTCTTCCAGATATTAGCTTTAAACATTCTAATGTCAGTGAGAACTCAGGAGGTCTGGCAGCATCTATGGAGAGAAAGCAGAGTTAATATTTCAGGTCTAGTGACTCCTCTTACCTGACCTGAAACATTAACTCTGCTTTGCCTTTATAAATGATGCCAGACCAGCTGTGTTTTCCCAGCAATTTCTGTTTTTGTTTCTGACTTCTAGCATCCACTTTTTTTATTTGAATGTCTCTGTTTCAGTAGTAAAGATATTTATGAGGCAACATGACAGACATTCAGGCTACAGTTTTGTCAGCAATTGGCTATTAGAATAGATTCCCTACAGTGTGGGAACAGGCCCTTCGGCCCAACATGTCCACACCACCCCTTGAAGTATCCCACACAGACCCATCTCCCTATAATCCACACACCACTGAACACTATGGGCAATTTTGCACGGCCAATCCATCTAGCCTGCACATCTTTGGACAGTGGGAGGAAACCAGAGCACCCAGAGGAAACCCATACAGACACAGGGAGAATGTGCAAACTCTGCACAGACAGTTGCCCGAGGCTGGAATTGAATCTGGGTCCCTGGCGCTGTGAGGCTGCAGTGCTAACCACTGAGCCACCGTGCCGCCCCTGAGTATCTGACTAAAAATTTTGCTTAAGCTTACATACTGGCTAATCAGTGCAATCCAAGAGAACTTTAAACTAATTAAGCATTTACATCTAAGCACTTCTAAAATGCCTATTAGTAGTTATTAGCCTATTAATGTTCTTGGAGTTTGAAAAAATCTTAATTTTAGACTATTCTCCATGTCTATAAACGTAATTAATTTGATCAGGGGTCATAAGAAATAGGAACAGCACTAAGTCATTCAACCTCTCGGGTCTACTTCACCATTCACTAGGATCATGGCTGATCTAACATTCCTCAGGTCCACCTTCCTGCCCAATTTCCACAAGTCTTGATTCTCCTACTGATCAAGAATCTGTCTATCTGTCTCAACCTGAAATGCACGAGAAGTCTGCGCCCACAACTCTTTGAGGCAAGGAATTCCAAAGACCACAGCCATCTCAAGAGAGCTGTCTGCTCACTTACTTAAGCTATGGAATGTGATCAAAAGTCAGTGGATGGGGTCATTTTGCAGCACGATGCTTTCTTAAATGTACACAAAAGATCTGAGAAATTATGATTTATATTGGATGTAATATCTGCAGGAAATTCTTCAATCTCTTCCATTTATTGCCAGATTTCTGACGAATTCTATATTAAAACTGTGACTGCACTTCAAAAGATTTTAATTGACTGCAAAACATGTTGACACCTCCAGTGGCTGTAAAAATTACTGTCTAAATGCAAATCTTCTGTTATCAAAAAATCCAGAACAATATAAAGGAAATTCTGGGAAAATGATTTGTTTTTTAAATTGATACATTACTTGGGTCAGTGTCAATGTCTACTCCCATAAACAACCCTCATTCTTGTTCTCCACGTGGCTGTGACAAGATCACAAAGTCAAACTGAGAACTTGTGACTGGATTCCAAATTACTGGTGTATGAATTGCAGTCACATGCCATACCTGTTTGGAGTGGAGGGATTGATCATAGACTGCTGTTAACAAATCAGAGAAGGTTTCACATTCTGAGGTGAATTTAATCAGACTTGGTACAACTTTGTGCAGCTTCTAGCTCTTTGTCCAGCTATTGCCAGCAGTACATTAGCTTCATGGGAGCAACTGCTGAGAATGTTTCCCTGTGTGACAAATTAAGGCCCATGCTGCTCCCATCTAAATCCAACGTGCTCCTCACCCACCCTGCTCCCACCCACACCCACCCTGCTCTCTCACCCATTTTCACCCTGCTCTCCATCCAGACCTATGCTGCTCCAATCCAGACCCACCCTGCTCCCACCTGGACCCAATCTGCTCACCACCCAGACCAACCTGCTCCAATCCAGACCCACCCTGTTCACCACACAGACCCAACCTGCTCCAATCCAAACCCACCTAACTCCCATCCAGTCCCATTGTGCTTCCACTCAGTCCCATGCTGCACCCACCCAGACCCACTCTGCTCCTACCCAGTCCCATTGTCCCAATCAGTCCCATGCTGCTCCAATCCAGTCCCACCCTGCTCCCACCCAGACCTATCCTGCTCCCAACCACCCCAACCTGCTCCAATCCAGACCCACCTTACTCCCACTTTGTAATAATAACATTTCTCACAATCACTGGCATGCTGCATGTTTGCTTCTTTGTCTCAGCTGTGCAATTAGGTCTGTGAAGTGTCTTGAGATGTTTTGTTAAAGGTGATATATATAAAACATTGCTGTTTTAAGCTCTCAATTTATGAGAAAAACCCACACTCAATTTATGAGAAAAACCCACACCCACACATTGTGCTCCCACTCAGTCCCATGCTGCACCCACCCAGACCCACTCTGCTCCCACCTAGTCCCATCCTGCTCCCAACCACCCCAAGCCTGCTCCAGTTCAGACCCACCCTGCTCCCACCCAGACCCACACTGCTTCCACCCAGACACACAATGATCTCCATCCATCACTAGTTATTCAGTGATCACCTGGTCACTGGTGCTGACAGACCATCCTTCACTGGTGGTTCACTGATCACCCATCACTAGTTATTCATGAATCATCCATTGCAGATTTACTGATCAACAGGTCACCGAATACTCTCCGATCATGCATCACTGATCATCCACTCACTTAATTCTCACTCATCATCTTTCACCAGTTACTCACCAATCACTTGTAACTGGCTATTCAGTGATCACCCTTCACTGGTTACTCACCAACTCTTTCTATTTTAGGATTCCTTTTTCTTTTATCATTAGCAGACTGGTGAAATAGGGTCTCCTTGAACAGCCCCAAATCTGTTCTGCTTGTGGGTTTTTCTCATAAATTGAGAGCTTAAAACAGCAATGTTTTATATATATCACCTTTAACAAAACATCTCAAGACACTTCACAGACCTAATTGCACAGCTGAGACAAAGAAGCAAACATGCAGCATGCCAGTGATTGTGAGAAATGTTATTATTACCAATGGAATATTTCACTGGCAGGTTTATTTGTAAACTGGAAAACATGTGACTAATTACAAGTTCTCTTGTGATTATGTGACTAGGTTAAAAGGTTGTCCAATGATATTTATCCTCTGAAGTCTGCATAGTGCTGCTTGATATGCAGGTGTGTGTTGCTGACACACACTCCACTGACAGCAACTTTCAAGTTCCGTGTGCAATGGCAAACCTCCTCAAATTGGGCTAAATTGTTTTCTGATCTGTGCCTAAGACAGTCTCACAGGGGAAACTGAATTGATTTGTTTGGCAACTCAGAACTATAGACAGCAGGCTACTGTGCAGACTGCCACTACTCAAACTATATATGTTTGTTTAGATCGTATCTGCTGTCTCACACTGCATCCGGCATACTCCTAGTGCATAATGTAATCTGTGCCAAATGAGTAGATCACTCAGACTTTAAAAATTCACTTTATATATTCCATATCATGATTATACCAATATCATAAAAATGACTTTTAGATTCCAGATGAACTGCTTGACAGTTGTCTACATCTCCAGGTAACTGGAATTCAGAACATACATTCAACTCAGCTGGTATTTCCTAGTGGCACAAACTATTTCTCTGCCAAAGTTTTGCATCTAATTCTTTTAACCACTTCCAATATCCAGGTAAATTGAGCTAAGACACAAATTTATCTTGCCCGATGTAAGCACAGCTTGAACAAATCTGAGTCAGCACCTCGCAACACAGTCTTGTTGACTTTCAATAAACTATCCACTACCACATACAACTGGACTCCCATGTGCACCCACAGCCCCACTGCACTGTTAAGTATACACGCGACCAGATTCAATAGGCACCCTTTATGATGGCAAACCCTCAACTATCTGATTTACCAATAAGCTGAATATTGGACTTAAATAACCCTGTGTGGACTCACAATCTATCTCATTCTTATTACTTGGTTCATAAAAATGGACTTTACTTTTGCCCCAAAGTCATACCTGCCCATTTCTGGATATATGTTGAAGATGTATTTACCTAGACCAAAACATCTTGCCTCAACAAAGTCTTGGTATGCAAATGTCTTTCAAAACAGGTATTTGGATTAGTGACAGAAATATAGATTAATGAGTCTGACATAAAGAACATGTCATAGATGTAGTTGCTTGCAGACAGAAATGAGGAACAGGAGGAAGTAGAATCAGTATCAGTGGATGTTCAATTAATAAGAGGCAGGAAACACTGTTGACAGTCAATTTTTAGCCTCCTAATCATAACCATATTGTTGGTATGGTACCTGTTATGACGATGAGACATGAAGATCATAAGTTTTTTGTGAAAAACACACTCTCTTATTTAATTTTAAAATGGACTTTGATGAAAACATAATTTCCAATGACCACATGATACAATGAGACCACAATTTCTGAAAAGTTCGAAACAGCAATTATCGGGACATCCTTCTGGAAGCTCACACCTTACACTATATCGACTCTGCAGTCAACAAATATAAAAATACAGTAGATGATATGACTCTTATAGCAGCACGGTGGCTTGGTGGTTAGCACTGCTGCCTCACAGTGACAGGGACCCGGTTCAACTCCAGCCTTGGGCTACTGTCTGCGTGGAGTTTGCATATTCTCCCCCAGCCTGTATGGGTTTCCTCCGGGTGCTCCGGTTTCCTCCCATACTTTAAAGATATGCTGCTTAAGTGGATTGACCATGCTAAATTGTCAGGGATGTGAAGGCTAGATGGGTTAGCCATGATAAATGGGGACAGGATGGGGCATGGGACTGTCTTCAGAGGGTCAGCGCAGACTCATTGGGCTAAATGGCCTCTTTTTGAGCTGTAGGGATTCAATGATTCCTCACCATGAACTGGTTTTAAAAAGAATTATTGAAACTCAAATATCCTGTTAGGACACTAATGGTCTATCATTAATCTCATACAATGAATAATGGTTTCTGATCCTCATTATTCTTATGGAGGCATGTATGTCCTTACATGAAGAGTGGATTTTAGACAGGGGTTAAAAAAACTGAAAAATTAATAGTGATCTCCTAATGGGCCTGTTGCATTACTGGAATTCCTCTTACCTTTGAAAACATTTAATTATACATTTTCGAAGACTTACCACAATCTATCAAGGATCTACTGTACTCTTAACATAAAGTCTACTTTTTAATCATCCAGGTGAACTGAATCAGTACGATAAAAAACAGAGAGCCAGACTCCAGGCAAATAGCTGAGTCTGTCTCAAGTGCAAGTAAACCTATTCAAAACCAAGCTCAGAAAGCAACTTGATATTCTACTGAAAAGTGGGCAAGATCTCAACACTTGGACTTCATATTGCTGCATCGTTCTCGACTTTGAAAGGAACTCTGTTACTCCTGCATCCCTCAGATTTGAATGTATGAGTAAACCATAATCCTGATTTTAAAAGAGTTTATTACAAGTTACTTTAAAATTAACCTTCACAGAGTTTTGAGCAACCATGCCACTCCATCTATTTCAATTAAAACACCTCTCCTTATGGACAGCAGGGGCAAAACAATAAAATAATTCAATTTGCTTCACTCCCTTGTCCGGAACATATTAAGCTACAAATCAAAGTTAATACAGTCTTAAGTCCAGAATGTCAATATCAAATTTATATAAAGCCAGTTACATAGGCATGAAAAGTGAACTGATTCAGATTGATTGGGAAATTAGATGTAATGATATGTCAGTAAACAAGCAATCATGGAAGTTCAAAGGAATGTTGTAAAACTTTCAGTAAATGTACGCTCTACTCACTTGGTGGCATAGAACTTGAACATTGTTGTAAAAGAGATATGCTATCAAAGATTTTGATTCAATTGGAGTCAATGTGCTTGGTTTGAAATTAAACAAAAACCTAGCAATGAACAGTTCACCATACATTTTGCATGGCAGATAACAAAGTGTGGGGCTGGATGAACACAGCAGGCCAAGCAGCATCTCAGGAGCACAAAAGCTGACGTTTTGGGCCTAGAACCTTTATCAGAGAGCTCTCTGATGAAGGGTCTAGGCCTGAAACGTCAGCTTTTGTGCTCCTGAGATGCTGCTTGGCCTGCTGTGTTCATCCAGCTCCACACTTTGTTATCTCAGATTCTCCAGCATCTGCAGTTCCCATTATCACTGATACATTTTGCATGGCAATGCCTCTACCAATGGCAGCCTTCTCACCAACCAATCAGTATCCTCTTCATAACAGAAGACCCAATATAATTTCAGATATTGTGGAGAACCAAGGATGCTATGAGAGTGAGGAACTTGAAGTAATTTATGAAGGAAAATACTGGAGAAATTAATGCAACTGAAAGATAATAAATCTGAAGTAGGAGGTGGACAATAACTGGAATCAGCAACCTGCATCTCCTGATCAGCTCCAAAACAAACACACCTTTCGAATTTTGAACTTTTTAGAGAATTATTCATTAACGTGTTATCAATGCAGAAGAATACTTTTAAAAACCATCAGACAACTAAATCGTCTCGTCTGTTGAATGCTTCACCAGGAAAAAAACGATGTCTGGCTGTCAATCATGGGATTGTGTACAGGCAGGCAGGTTAATCAATAAAACATAACTTACATTCATGTCCTGTTTGAAAGGCTCAATTTAATTAGCTTTAATATTTTAATAGATATTATGAGCTTGGATTCCTGTACAACATGGGGAGGCAATGGTGTAGTGGTACTATCACCAGACTGTTGATCCAGCTCATGGACTGGGGACTCAGGTTCAAAGCCAACCATGGCAGAGCTTAGATTTTTCTTTGTAAAACAGAATTCAAGGATAACCATGAAACCACATTGCCGATTGTCAGGAAAAACGCCTCTGATTCACTTATATCTTTTAGGGAAAGAAATCTTCCTTCCTTACTTGTGCTATGGACCAGATCAAACCGCCTCACAACATATCAAGACAATAACCTCAATCCTAAATTTTATCTTCATTTAAAGGCAAGCATAAGGCACTGTGCTCCAGATGTGAACCGAAAGGTCAAACTACTAGGCTTTAAGCAAATAACACTTTATTCTTCCACCACAGTTAAAATACAAACAAAAAAAATGAATTTTCATAACTTTAACTCTATCAAAATACTTAAAAATATATATTATGTAACTACCACTATTCCAATATAGCAGCATCCCATAAACACACCCTTGGCAAAGGCAAATTCAGCAAAATTCCCTCACTTGTTATCTCCTCCAGTCCAGGTAAAGGAACATTTACAGAATGAATCTAGCAGCAGAGGGAGAATTGTATCCAGCAGCTTCAACTCCAAAAACACCAACTTCAACAACTGAAAACAAAACTCAAATCCTGGGTCTGCATGAGTCTGAATCTACTTACTTTTTAAAAAACCCAAAACTATTTACTCTGCTTTCCATGGAGGAAATGCCTTGGCGCCAAGTTTACAACACCACTCTTCAAGGGAAGCGGAGTAGACAAATCCCTCTTAAAGGCACATATCATCACACTTACCTTTAATTCATTTCAGACACAGAAGAATGTGGTTGACTGTTAACATTAAGGGATGGGCAATAAATGCTGGCCTAGCCAGCGACATCCACATTCCATGGATGAAGTGAAAAAAAATGAGGGTGTAGATTAATCAATTTTAGAGATGCTCCTCGTGGTTATGATGGTGAACACGTAGAGTACATTTACTTGTCCCTCATGTTGACTGATGTTGCTTTCTGAATACTTTCAACATTTTTCCCAGCAGCTACCCTCTCCTGCTCCATTTTGACCAACATTCTACCCTTCCTTCTGATTGATATTAGAGACATTAGTGCAGTAGAATTAAATTTAAAAGTATTGATCATAAACTAGCAACTCACCACTCAACAAAGGTTCCTTTATACAGCACATTCTAAACCTGCATCTTTTGCCACTTGGGCCAACAAAGGAATCAAACACATGGGAACATTACCAATTGCAATTCCCTCCTCAAGGCACACACCATCTGGACATGGAAGTATATATCACCGTTCCTTAGCTGTCACTTGGTTAAGAAGCCTCTCCCTCTCCCTCTAATAGCCCTATCAACTCTGTTCCTGTTCTAGAGTGTCTGATCAATAAGATGCTGGAACTGTTTGAACAACACAAAGCTTCCAAGCACACATCTGCTCCCCAACTTGAACTATTTAAAAAGGAGAGAAAATTAGTGAATTACGGACCAGTTAGCCTAAAAGAGTAGTGAGAAAATGTTACCGTTTATTGGAAAAGGCATGATAACAAACACTTGGAAAGCATTAACAGGACCAGACAAAGCCAGCATGCTTAACAAATTAGTTAGAGTTTTTTTGAGGATGCAACTAGACTATGAAGAAAGATTGGATCAACTGTAAGAACATAAGACATCGGAACAGAAATTAGACCATCGGCCCTTGAGTCTGCTCCGCCATTCAATCATGGTTGATAAATTCCCTAACCCCATTCTCTCGCTTTCTCCCCGTAGCTCTAGATCCCCTTGATAATCAAGAACTTATCTATCTCAGTCTTAAATGTACTCAATGACCTGCCCTCCACAGCCTTCTGTGGCAGTGAATTCCAAGGATTCACCACTCTCTGACTGAAGAAGTTTCTCCTTATCTCCATTCACGTTACACTACCCATCAACATCTCAGCATACATTCAACCCACTGTGAGATCAAACAGCCATCCAACAGCTGGTAAACAACAATGCCTCCAGCACAGAAGGAATTCCTGCTGAAGTACAAAAATATGGCAGAGAGGCACTCTTGACACAAATCTATAACCTCATTGCCTCTGCTGGAGGAAGAAAGGGTGCTGGGAAATCTCAGAGAGCGTGTACTTGTGATCATCTTCAACAAATGAAATGGGTCCGACTGGAAATTACAGAAAGAATTCCCCACAGTCTGTCATGGGGAAGATCGTTTGTGAAAATCCTCCTCAACAGTTTTCTCTGAGCAGTTGAAGAGTTTTTCCCTGAATCTCACTGCAGCTCCCACCCATTAAGAGGCACAATGGACATGATTTTCTGTGCTGGACAAATCCAAGTACAGGAAATGTACCAACCTCTGCACATCGCCTTCTTTGTTCTCGCAAAGGTCTTCGACACTGCCTATCAAAAAAGACTGTGGAACATTGCCCCCAAATTCAGCTGCCTACGGAATTTCATCACCATTCTCCACCTGCTTCATAATGATCATGTGTAAGTCGTGATCCTCACAAGTGGATCCACCACAGACCCAATGCAAATATAAACTGCACTAATGCTCTTCTCCATCTTTCTTCACGAAGAAGCTAATTTATATAAAATCCTAGGATGCAGCCTATCAGCCCAGGAGAGTTATCGACCTTTAGCCACATTAGTTTCCCTAATAACTTGATTCTAGTGATATTTATGATGTTTATTTCCTTTCCTCTTTGCTCCTTTGATATTTTAGGAATACCCTTAATGTCTTCTACCAGGAAGACTGACACAAAGTATGTATTCACTCCTCTTACATTCTCTAGGGCCCCATTATTATTTCCCAGCCTTATTCTTTAATTGGCTAATGTTCATTTTACCCCCTTTCTTCCTTTTTAAATTATGTGGTTCCTGTCCATTTTATACTATTTGTTCGTTTATCCTCATAATTACTTTTCTCCCTTTTTTTGGTCATGTTTTCTTGGCTTTTAAATTCTCTGTCATAAAGATTAGATGGTGTTGTATTTTATATCCCAGCAGACTAGAAATGAATTTCACAGGCATATACATTTACAATCCAATTTTTGGGAATAGGCTGTTTATTATGTTAATTAAAGAGAGTGTCACTTTATAAAGCAATGTCTGTACGCACTCTATCCAGAGAGATTAGCTCAAGCGAGGGAAGAAGTTAAATTCATGGAGCTCACCTCTTATGATGGTGCAAACTGGGCAGGCCACGAAGATTCTGAATTATTGTATGTGAATATGGTAATGAAAACAGACTCATAACCTTGTCCTAGACTGGAGCACTGCATTGATTGAATTGGACATACACAATTTGTCACAATAATCTACTTTCTAAAGGACATTGGCAAAGTCTGATAATTGATAGACTAAGAAATATCACCTTTTTAAACATCAAATGGTCTTTATCAGTGTAAAGTCTTGCTGATTTGAATGAAAAATGCACCAGCAACATTTCACTGATTAACCAATATAGTCTTTGAAGGTCTCCGTAATTGTGTTGTTTACATCAATGATTTGCTTGTATTTCAGCAAACCTGGGGAAAACATTTACACCCTTGCCTGAACTCTTTCATCAGCTATGAAAAGCCAGTTTGGTTATACATTTGGCAAAGAGTGAATTTGCCAAGGCAAAGGTGATTTATTTGGGCATTAATCTGGGACAAGGTCAAGTAGCACTGAGAGAAGTGAAAGAATGGGCTATTTTAGTTTTTCCTGCAACTTGGGTGAAAAGCGTTTTATTCGTTTGAGTGGATTTATTTTAAGTGTGTCCCAAAACCTTGGCACTATCACTGCACCTTTATAAACTTGCAAAAACTGGCTGAAAGTTTGTTCGGATGCAAGAGTGGTAAAGTGCTGTTGAACATTTAAAAGCTGTTTTGACATCAGTACCAGTTTTAGTTGTACTGAATAGTGTCAAACCATTCAAACATAGAACATAGGAGCAGGAACAGGCCATCCAAACTTTCAAGACTGTTCTGTCATTCAATATGGTCATGGTTAATTATTCAACTAAGTACCCTATTCCTGATTTTGCCCCATGCCCTTTGTTCCCCTCAGCTCCAAGTGCGATTTCCAACTCCTTCTGGTAAACATTCAATATTTCGGCCTCAACTCCTTTCTGTGGCAGAGGATTCCACAAACTCACCACTCTGTGAGTGAAGAAATTTCTATTCATCTCAGTTCTAAATGGCCTACCCCATATCCTTAGACTGTGATGCTTATTCCTGGACTCCCAGACATCCTTCTTGTGTTTACCATGTCTTGTTCTATAAGAATTTGATAGGTCTGTGTGAGATCTTCCTCTCATTCTTCTAAGCTCTAGTGAATATAGCGGCTGTTGATACCAACAACATTAGAATGGGGGGTCTTTTACTGCAAGATGGCAAGATGGAGATGGACGGCCTCAGTTATTTTTCAATGAAACTGAATTTATAAATACTCTGCATGGAGAAGGAGACATTGAGTCTCACTCTGACTGCATCGTTTTGAAATACACATCAGCAACAACACAGAACTTATTTGGACCACAGCTCTTTTAATTTCTTGAAAAGATTTTGGGACAGCATTTTATAATTATTTCAATGGTGCTTAATTCTCCATATTATTTGATAATCCTTCGTGTGCTTATGATAGCACAGCATGTGATATGAAACCAAATAACCTATGTAATTTATGGTTGCCTCCTAATGGTATATTTAATGTTGGTGTATTAATCCTGTGTCATGCGGCACAGAAATAGTATAGGAAAACATGTAATAAATTTTCTTTCTTTGATGGGGGAGGTGTGATGTAGGGTGTGTGATTTAGAAATACCTTAATATAATTTATTTTTGAGTTGGGATTTTGAATTGTGAACCAATGGCATGTCAGTTTATCTGTGTATCTGAGGTGATTTAATAATGGCCATGTATGTTTTTCAGTAGCCATGGTGACTTATTTTTAAATAGTTTAAGAGAGCTAGCTTTCGAGGGCTAATAGGTTTTTGTGTGAACTAGAAGAGTTTGTGAGTGAACAAGGTAAACACAGATGTTTTGGTGGTCAGGAATTTTTTTTGATTCGGGAAAACATCCATAGCTCGGAAAACAATTCTTTTAGTTCTGGTATGGGACAGTTGTGCAGAGGTCTTCGATGAAAATGGATGTGTAAACCAATTGCTTCTAAGAAGAAAAGATAGTTAATTTTATTAACAATGTTTTTTGCCTTAGAATGAGGAACTTAGTCATAATGCCAGAACAGAAGTGATAGGGTAAAACCCAAGCTCAATTATTCAAAGGGTTCAGTAAGAATCTGTTGAATATCCAGATTGGGCGTTGAAGTCACTGTTAAATTAAGCATGTAGAGGCGACACAAAACACATTTTTCACTGCTATGTCTACTGTATGAGTTTGTGTTGGGATAAAGGGGAGTCTACGCTGTTTTTAAGTTTGTGTTACATGTAAATTGGTTTATTCTATTTTCATAACAGGTGAAAAAACTTGTTTTATTGTTAATACCAAATCTGTTAACATTGCATGGTTATGTTTAAGTGAAAGATTACCTTGTTATAGCTGAAAACAAAATCAAATCAGATCTATCAATCCAGATACTAGTCTGTGGTCTGAACTGTCCATTGATAGTGTGGTAGACTTCCAGGGATGGTCAATAAATGCTGGATCCAAGATGAATTTTTTTTAAAATCAGCTGGGATCAGAATAATTTGAAGATAACTCTGAAGAAAACCTTTGACTTCGCATTCACCTTGACCAATCGTTCAAGTACAAGCATAAACACTGACATGGTCCTGTCAGGATGAAAGTCCTCTTTAGTTTTGGAACTTTATGATACAGAATAGAAATGAACTACATCATCCACAGGAAATCACCACGGTCCCTTTCTCTAGCTGCCCAAACGGAAGAAATCTCCGGACATAGCAACAACTGCAGTGGCGGACACGCCAGGTCAGGGGCTGCTGCTGGTCAGTGATGGTCACTATGTGTTGGTACCAAGAGGGGGCGGGGGGACAGTCATCGGGGGGAACAGGGCACCGCCCGGACAACCAAGGGGATACCTTCCGGCGGCTCCTTCCCTGAATTCCCCTGAGGAAGGCGGCAAAAAAAACCTGACAGGATTCTCTGGCGCCAAGTCCTTCGCCTACCTTCCGTTGGATCCCGATTCCAGCAGAAGGAAGGCCGTGAATGGTTTCTCAGTTTGTAATTAATCAGACGGAAGCTCCACCCGCCATCACATAATTCCCCCCCCCCGCCCCATTTCCACTCCCGCCAGAGAATATTCCATTCTCTTCCCAGTAGGTGGTCTGTACAGACTGAGACGATCTTTCTGAGGCAATAGGGTTGAGATTTCCAACAAACAGGAATCTCTACCCCCTCCAGAAGAGGAGGATACAGCCAAAAATAACAGGCAGCCACTCACAGGAACCTCAACTGTGAGGCTGTCCAGGTTCAAAGGAAAAACGACTAAGGAAAGAATATGTTAACACAAGAGAAGCAGTGAGGGAGAAGACCAGCACATCTTTTGTTGTGATTCCAGATCCAAATATTCAAATGCTTACATACAGCAAAACATGCAATAACCTGCACTTCAGTTTCAAATATAAATATTGTCTGTGATGGCTAATGCTTGCTTCTCAAATTAGGTGTTTGGAAAATTCATTTGAAATTAGTTGATAGAATTAATCAATAGTCAACCAGTAGATCCTTTATAAATTGGGAAGTAAGGTGACTTGTCATTCAATCAGGTAGGTGCAGTGCAAGGATTTTTTGGAGTTGTGTTGTTTGAGAGGCCAAGAATCAATGTGTGACATGAGCTTTCTGTATCTCTGTTCTAGCTGTAGTCTACATTTGCTTGTGATCTCTACCACATCTGTTACAAATTTCCTTTATTGTTTAGCATTTTCATGAAATGCACAGAACAATTAGACAAATTCCCCTGATGTTTTCTCCTGAGTCTTTTCAGAAAACTTTAGTTTTGTCAACTTGTGTTGATACTCAAAGCTTTCAGAAAGTTTATTTTTAAACTTTTTGTTCAAACTCTGAAGTGTACAGCCCCGACTTTGAATCAATTTGGAAATGTCTACTCCCAGCACTGCTGTGGGTGAGTTCACTGCGTGGGATTATGTCGTATTTGTACTTATGCTGGTTACTTCAGCACTCATTGGAATCTATCAGGCAATTAAAGCTAGGGGCCAGTATAGCAATGTCCAGTATTTGTTGGGAAACAGACAGCTGAGGGCATTTCCTGTGGCTTTGTCCCTTGCATCCAGCTTTATGTCCGCAATTACAGTGATTGGGACGCCAGCAGAGGTTTATCGCTTTGGGGCCATGTTCTTGATTTTCTGCTTTACCTACGCCATCGTGATCATCGTCAGTGCTGAATTCTTCCTGCCTGTATTTTACAGACTGAATATCACCAGTACTTATGAGGTAAGAACAAAAGCTGATTTCCAAATTCATAATCCTCTGACTTCAAGACTAACTGCATAACGTTGCTTATCTCCACAGCTGTTTCAGCTTGTCTGAAACTTTATGCCTTACCTCCACTCCCTTTGTACTTGATTACTCTCGTGATCTCCTTGCAAGACTCCTAAATTACATCCTTCATAAACTTGATGTCGTCTAGAACTCCACTTTGTGTGTCATAGTTCATATCAAGTCCTATTAAGCCATCAGCCACATGCACGCTGATCTAAATTAACTTTTATACTTTCATGTTCATACGTTCTCATAATTGTTTTCAAATCCTTCTATGACATCAGTTCTCTGTTTCTTTAACCCCTCCAGAAATACCATCATCTGTGATTACTGTGCTCCTTCAGCTCTAGTTTTGTGTGCACCCTGACCTGGTTCATTGAATTAGTAGTGACATAGAAATAAAAAGCACTAGAGAAATGCAGGAGGCTAGGCAATGTCTACACAGGAAGAAGCAGAGCTAATGTTTTGAGTCCAGTATGACTCTTCAGAACTCAGAAGGATCCAAAGAAGAGTTATATCAGGCTTGTACTTAGTTTCTCTCTCCACAGATTTTGCCAGATATGCTGAGTTTTCCAGCAGTTTCTGTTTATTTCAGGTCCCAACACTGTGGTACTTTGTTTTATTCTGGCAGTGTTTTCAGCTGTCTAGTTCCTGAGTTTTGAAATTCCTTCCTAAACCTCTTCACTGCTCTTTTTTCTTCTTTACGGCAGTCTGCCAGACATGTGGTTACCTGATCTAATATTGATAGGACTTTTAATTAGAAACCTGGGTTAGGGTTAGGCTAAGGGCATGTAATCACTGGACACAAGGCTAGTGCAAACTGTTGGCATTTATTGCCCAGAAATGATGCACGTGAACGTAGTAGAGAAGGGCTTCACTGTTGCCTTCTTCCATCAGGTTTCAATCCCATGTGATCTGATGTCATCATGAAAGAGCTTGTTACAAAAATGATCTGGAGCTCTAAATTGAATATTGTTACATTTAGTCCCTTGGTCTACAAAATTTCTCCAAATTTGTGCCCAGTCCTTGTCTGATGATGTTCCTCTGAAGCACCTTAATACGTCTTATAACATGACAGGTTTTAAGTGAAAAATGAGGAATCCTTTTACGCCAAAAGAAGTGTTTATGTTTTGCCCTCCAGTACCTCAGTAAGTTCCTAAGTGCTTTGTTGCCAATATAACATTTTTAAATTGCAGTTACTGCTGTTATAGACCCAGCAGTCAACTTCTTCACAATAAATTCTCTCAAATATCATTCACATACAAGATCAGAAAGTGGGGGGAAAAAAAGAGAAGATAAAAAGGAGCTATTTCCTTTGTCGATGATTTCAAAACAAAGCATCATAAAATTAAAAATTGTTCAGCAAATATGTCAGGTAATACAAAAGACCGCTGAGAAAAGGTACAAAGTATCTTGCTGAGGGGGAGATCAGGAATATCTGCTGAGGAAAAAGATATCCAATATACCTGTGTTTCCATAGCATGTATTTTATGTACTATAGATGCCATAAAAATCCAACCTAACTCTTAGAGCAATAAAATCACCAGAGCATGTCTCTCAGGTAACGCACTGCTATTCATCCTGTCCATGCTCTACATCCTTACTGAAAGCAGTATTCAGTAAAAACATTGGTCAAACCTGGTGAATACAAAACACTTTGAAATTGATCACTGTTATATGTAAAATGCAGAACAAAATGGGTATTCCAAGTTGGAGGATGGGGAAAAACATTGTGTCTGTAAGAGCTGCTCCTTTTTTGAGGTATTTTCAGTGTTGGAGCTGATTTCCTCAAATTCTGGGAGAAGTAATTACTGCTTTTTAAGCATTTGCATTATTTTGGAACCTTGGGGAAAAGAAAAGAACAAAGCAACAACACTTCTAAAATAAGGAAAACAGATAAATGGAGTGACCACATAGGAAGTGAAACAAACAGAGAAATAGCTGCACTGCTGTCTGACCCAGTAGTCAATCTGCACAGCTGACTGCTCTGCTGTTTAATTTTAAATATCTCTGGACATCAGAGGTTTGTCTAAGAAAAAATAAAAAACAGTAAAATTCACATCTAACCTTGGAGAAACCTGTGTGGGAGAGCGCACAGTAGAAGAGCAACTCAGTGGCTTTCTAACCTTACTGTTTTCCTTTTGTAAATCTACGATAATGAGTAGAGTGGACTCTTTTTTGATGTTTTATTAAGATCTGTTTCTTGATTAAACTTTAAAAATTTGAAAACATAGGTACTAAGTTAGCCTGGAGTAGTGTTTTTTAGAGCAGTAAGACTATGCTATTCTCTGGGTCTGTAGATTGTTAAGGTGCAAAGTTGGCCTTTAGTAGAATGATGTGCTCCTTCTGTCACATTTGGTGATGAGGGAGAGTTTCTGTGTTACTCGTGATTTTGTCTGCAGGAAGTGTGTTTTATGGCGAGTCTTATTGGCCTGCATGGATTGGTTGGAGTGGCAGTTAGAGGCAATGAGGAATTTACAGGAGCTACGGGGTGTGATAGATGGCAGCTGCAGGAAGGGAGATAATCCAAAGATCCAGTCAGGTAGATGGGTTACCTCCAGAAAAGGTAGGAGAGGGAGACACGTCAGGCAGGAGTCTCTTATGGCTATCCCCATCTCAAACAAGTATGCTATTTTGGAAAATGTAGAGGGGTGGGGTGGATGGCCAACAGCGACACATCGCAATGGTGTGTTGCCTCCCTGGTGCTAAGATCAAGGATATCTCAGAGAGGGTGCAGAATATTCTCAAAGGGGAGAGGGACCAGCAGGAAGTCATTGTACACATTGAAACTAGTGACATAGGAAGAGAAAAGGATGAGCGATTCTGAGGAGACAATATAGAAAGTTAGGCAGGAATTTAAAAAGGAGGTCCTCAAGGTTTGTAATATCTGGATTAATCCTAGTGCCACGTGCTAGTGAGAGTAGGAATAGGAGGATAGAGCAGATGAATGCCTGGCAGAGGATCTGGTGCAGGGGAGAAGGATTCACATTTTTGGACCATTGGAATGTCTTCTGAGGTGGAAGTGACCTGTATAAGAAGCATGGATTGCATGTCAATTGGAAGGGGTCTAATATACTATGAGGAGAAGGTGAGGTAGGACCGGTGAATTAAATTGCATTTCAATGCAAGAGGCCTAACAGGTAAAGTAGATGAACTCAGGGCATACTTGGGAACAGGGACGGGGATATCATTGCAACTACAGAGACATGCTTCAGGGATTGACATGACAGCTCAGGACAGGCAGCTTAATCTTCCAGAGTATAGATGTTATAGGAAGGATTGAAAGGGGAGCAAGACAGGAGCGGGAGTGGTGTTTTTGATTTGGGATAACATTACAGCTTTACTTAAGGAGGATATCCCTGGGAATAAATTCAGGGAAGTTATTGGGTAGAACCAAGAAATAAGAAAGGGATGATCACCTTATTGGGATTGTACTATAGACCCTCCCAATATTCAGTGGGAAATTGAGAAACAAATTTATAAGGAGCTCTCAATTATCTGTAAGAATAATGGGATGGTTATAGTAGAGGATTTTAACTTTCCAGACTTAGACTGGAACTGCCAAAGTGTGAAGGGCTTGGATGGAGAGGAATTTGTTAAGTTTGCACAAGAAAATTTGTGGATGTACCTACTAGACAAGGTGCAAAGCTTGACCTATTCTTGGGAAATAAGGCAAAGCAGTGACTGAGATGTCAATGGGGGAGCATTTTCGGACCAGTGACCATATTTCTATTAGTTTTAAAATAGTGATCAAAAAGGATAGACCAGATCTAAAAGTTAAAGTTATAAATTGGAGGAAGGCCAATTTTGATGGTATTAGACAAGAACTTTCAAAAGTTGATTGGTGGACGGATGTTTGCAGGTAAAGGAATGGTCAGAAAATGGGAAACCTTCAAAAATAAGATAGTGATTTCAGAGACAGAATGTTCTGTTAGGGTGAAGGACAAAGCTGGTAGGTGAAGGGAATGCTGGATGACGAAAGAAATTGAGGTTTTCATCAAGAATAAGAAAGAAGCATAGGTTAAGTATAGACAGCAGAGAGCGAGTGAATCCTTAGAAGAGTATAAAGTTAGGAGGATTATACTTAAAAGGGAGATCAGGAGGGTGAAAAGGAGACATGAAATAGCTTTGGGAAATAAGGAGAGTCCAAAGCGATTCTACAAATGCATTAAGGACAAAAGAGTGACTAGGGAGCGAACAGGGCTTCTTAAAGATCAGCAAGGCAGCATATGTGTGGAACCGCAGGAGATGGGGGAGATATCATCCGAGTATTTTGCATTAATGTTTGCTGTGGAGGAGGATGTGGGAGTTGTGGAAAATGGGGAAATAAATAGCGACATCTTGAAAAATGTCCAAATTACAGAGGATGAGGGGCTGGTTGTCTTAAAATGCGTAAAAGTGAATAAATCCCCGGGACCTGGCCAGGTACACCTGGAACCCCATGGAAACCTAGGGAAGTGATTGCTGGGCCCCTTGCTGTGATATTTGTATCATTGATAGCCAGAAGACTGGAGGTTGGTTGATGTGGTGCCACTATTTAAGAAAGGTGGTCGGGAAAAACCAGAGAACTATAGATCGGTAAGTCTGACATCAGTGGTGGGCTTGTTGTTGGAGGGGATCCTAAGGGATAGGATTTACATGTATTTGGAAAATAAAGGACTGATTAGGGATAGTCCACATGGCTTTGTGTGTGCGAAATCAGGTATCACTAATTTAATCGAGTATTTTGAAGAATTAACAAAGAGGATTGACGAAGACAGAGTGATGAATGTGACCTATATGGACTTTGGTAAGGTGCTCGACAAGGTTCCTCATTTTAGACTGGTTGATAAAGTTATATCACATGGAATGCAGGGTGAACTAGCCATTTGGATACAGAACTGGCTCATAGGTAGAAGACAGCGGGTGGTGGTGGAGTATTGCTTTTCCGACTAGAGGCATGTGACCAGTGGTGCACCACAGGATCATTGCTGGGTCCACTGCTTTTCATCATTTATACAAATGATGTGGATGTGAACATAGCAGGTATGGTTAGTAATTTTGCAGATGACACCAAAATTGGAGGTGTAGTGGACAGCAAAGAAGGTTACCTCAGAGTACAATAGGATCTTGATCAAATGGCCCAATGGACCAAGGAGTGGCAAATGGAAAATAATGTAGATACTTGTGAGGTGCTGCAATTTAGAAAGGCAAATCAGGGCAGGACTTATACGCTTAATGGTAAGGTCTAACAGATTGTTGCTGAACAAGAGATCGTGGAGTGCGGGTTCATAGTTCCTTGAAAGTGGAGTTGCAGGTAGACAGGATTGTGAAGAATGCATTTGGTATGCTTGCCTTTATTGGTCAGTACATTGAGTATAGGAATTGGGTGATCATATTGCAGCTGTACAGGACATTGGTTAAACCACCATTGGAACACAGCATGCAGTTCTGGTCTCCCTGCTATATGAAGGAGATTGTGAAACTTGAACGGGTTCGTGAAAGATTTGCAAGGATGTTGCCAGGTTTGGAGGTTTTGATCTACAGGGAGAGGTTGAATAGGCTGGGGCTATTTTCCCTGGAGCGTCGGAGACTGCGGGGTAACTGTATAAAGTTGTATAAAATCATGAGGGGCATGGATAGGGTAAATAGACAAGGTCTTCCCTCCAGGGTTGGGGGAGTCCAAAGCTAGAGGGCGTAGTTTTATGGTGAGAGGAAAGATCTAAAAGGGACGTAAGGGGCAACTTTTTCACGCAGAGGATGGTGTGTTTATGGAATGGGTTGCCAGAGGAAGTGATAGAGGTTGGTACATCACAGCATTTAAAAGGCATCTGGATGGGTAACTGAATAGGAAGGATTTAGAGGGATATGAGCCAAATGCTGGCAAATGGTACTAGGTTAATTTAGGATATCTGGTTGGCATGGATGAGTTGGTCCGAAGGAGCTATTTCTGTGCTGTACATCTCTTTGAATCTATGACTCTAAAATCTGAAATACTTAGCGTGAACAAAGACACTTATTGTTTGTCAGTCAGTGCTTTCAGCAGTGAAGTACAACAGTTAAATAAATGTCAACATCTGGTATTTATGTATATAGATGAACAATAGCCACTTAGAGGTGGAACTGGGGAGTTCCTAGAACTTGTTCAACTGAATTCCAGTAAGTATCACATCCTGCAACGAGGCTGGGATAAATAGATGCAGAAGTTGAGGGGAAGGAAATTTTGAAACTGAACTCTAACCAGCTCAATTCCCTGGTCATGGAATTAATTCTGAAATAATGTGCGCATCAACTTTACCGAAACATAAAACAGACATTCATTCTGAAGCCAATTCATGGCTAGCACTTGAATTTATATCATGTGTACTGTTTGTAGTAAAACAACTCACAAGATAATTCAAAGAAGCTGTACGAGGCCAAATTTGATGTCAAGCCACAGAATTAGCTATTAGAACAGGTGACCAAATGATTCGATCAAAGTGATAGCTTTTGAGGTTGACTGGAAGGAAAGATGAGACACAAAGAGGTGTAGAGTGGGAATTCCAGTGGTTAGGACCTAGGCAGCTGAAGACATGGTCACTAATACTGGAGCAACCAAAATTGGGGTTGCTCAAGTGGCTGGAATTGGAGAAATACAGACCTCTTATATGCTTGCAACATGGAGGAGTTCAAGGCAATAGAGAGATATGAGGCCATCGAAGTATCAGAAAACAAGAATTTCAAATGTGACTGCCAGATCAGGAACCAATAAGGTAGATCAGTGAGCAGTAGGACAATGGATGAATGGGTGACAGTTTGGATACAGGTAACAGACAAGTGTATAAAATCATGGATGGAAGTTGAGAGGTGACAGACCTTTAGAACAGTATTGTAATTGTCCAGCCCAGAACTGAGATCTGTGATGATAAAGTTGAGCTGAGCAGATGACATTGTAGAAATGAAACTACATGGTATTGATAATGGAGAGAAAATACCAGTTCAACTTCAAGCACTTTCCAGGAAAAAGAATGGAGTTGTTGGTGAAGGAAAAGAACTTATTTGGAAAAAGTGCTGAAATCTACTGCATGTCATTTCTAATTGAGCTTAACACCCAAAAAGAATCAAGCTAATGTCCAAAGATGAGATATGACTAGAAAAAGCTATTTATGTGATTGAAATGATCTGTGAATGTAGGCTCTAATCTGAAGTGAATGAAGGATGTGGATCCATAAAGTGCAGCTTAGTTGGATTGGCCATGCTAAATTGCCTTGTAATATCCAGGAATGTGCAGGCTAGCAGGATTAGCCATGATAAATACAGGCATGTGTGGGTCTGGGTGAAATGCTCTTCAGAGGGTACAGTCTTGATGGGCTGAAAGGCCCTTATCCACACCATTGGGATTCTTTAATCCAATGTGTAAAAGAATTCTGAAAAGAGGAGAAAGATTTAAACTGTTTTTACTGTCTTTTAAGTTCTGCTAATAGGCTTTCGGTTTTTTGTGTTTAGCTGATTTTGTTTGTGGACCTCAGAACATGGCCAAAATAATAATTTGGAAATAAAGACATAGAAAGTTGAGCATAACATACCATGTCTCTGTCAAGTCAACTGCGGTGCAGCTCAGGTCTAAGGTAGTGTTTGTTGTATCATTCATTCAATCTCAGAAAGGCACTATACCTTTAAGACATGGTGCATGTGATGGTCTCGTATAAGAGGTCTCCTTCTTGCTCTCTGTTCATTCAATCACTCAGCAGTTAAGCAGTCAAGCAGTCAACCTGTCTACTAATTGGTTCATCAGCTCATTATTGATTTGTACAATATAATAGTAATCTAAGTAAGCATACAACTTGGACTGCATGTGGAATTCTGATATGTCACAGTATAGGTAGTTATTTGTTAATAAACTTCCAGATACATGACTCAATATGAACCCACTCTGGTATACATTACTTGGGCTAACATATAGAAAACCACTAGGTGCCCAACGGTAATGACACTACCCATAGCAGAGAAGATCACCACAGCCCTCAACCTGTCTGCTGGGACTTTCTTTGGATCCAGGCATGATGTCTATTTCAGGATTTTCCAAAGAAGGGATTACGGATTTACACAGCTGGTTGTTGATTTCTAGCTCAACTAATATGAACGTTTTAGGAACAAAAGCAAAGTTGCTTGACAGAAGAGGGAAATCTTGTCTCAATCCTGTTTCCTCCTAATACGGCAAGAATATGTAAGATTACATGCAGAACCTTTGTAAACATAAGTTATTCAACACTGACTGTTTGTTTTTCTCTCTCCAGTATTTACGTATGAGGTACAACAAAATAGTTCGGTACATTGGGACCTGTTTCTTCATCACTCAAACTGTGAGTATCAAATCTTCTACCACGCCAAAATATTTCCAAGATACTTGAGTTTTAAATTGTTTGTTGATGAAGAAGGAGAAAACCAAAGTTCCAAAACTTCCTGCCTTTATTTGATAACCTATGGACACTGTCTAGGTTCATTTGCAATGATCGACAATTTGTTTAAGATACCAGGAGAAGATAAATTAAGTTAGCATCGTACAGTGAGAAGCTGGACAGAAAAACATTCATGTTTCAGTCAGGTCTCTCAATCCTACCAATGAGCCTAAAGCCCAAGCTAGAGAGAATTCACTAATTTCATCAACTGGGTGATGTTGTTAATTTAATATTGGACATGGTTCTGCTTGAGATTATTGATTAATGATATTGGATGTCTTTTTACAGGTGCTGTACACTGGAATTGTCATTTATGCTCCTGCACTAGCATTGAATCAGGGTAAGCACAAATTTACATTCCTTACACATCTGTTAACTAATAACTGTACAGTCGAATCCTAAGAGGATGAGGCTGTTGTAGTGTGGTGAAGGTATCTCTACCACTGAGCAAGTAGGCCTGGGTTTAATTGCACAAGTTCCAGATGTCTGAGAAAGGGTCACCGGACCTGAAGCGTTAACACTGATTTCTCTCCACAGATGCTGCCAGACCTGATGAGCTTTTCCAGCAACTTTGTTTTTGTTCCTGAGTTACAGCATCCACAGTTCTTTTGGTTTTGATTGGGAAAGTACACTGAGGGGGCTATTTTGGTGTAATGGCAATGTGTATCCCTCTGGACCAGGAGGCCAAGTTTCAAGTCCCATCTGTTCCAGAGGTGTGTCATAACAGGAGTAAACAGGTTGAATAGAAAATTTCTAGTTAAAGGAGGAACTGAAAAATTTATAAGGGAATGTGTAGGGTCACAAAACATCCACAAAGTGACAATGACCAGTTGTCCATTCTGGAGAGTTGAAGCTAATAATTGACATTCATTTCATAAAGTCTCAAATGTCCGATGTTCGTTTCTCCCTGCCAGCATTTCCCATTCCCTGGTATTCTGCATCAAATTCTCCTGTGGGAGAATTAACCGTGTTAAGTGGTTGCTGTAGTCTACAGCTCCTGGTGTGCATTAGGAAGCAAAGACTTAGGATGGAAAATTTCATTATGCTGGTGGTGGCCACATGATATGACAAGATTGGCATAAATAATGCCAAATTATTTTGCTTGTTGATCACATCCAAATGTTACAGCAGACTAATATTTCATTGTAATTACAAGCAATTGACATGCTTTCACACTTCCCAATGTAATAAAATTCAGTTTCATCCAAGCCTGCCTTTCTCTCCAGTGTGTTTTTAATATCACTCAATATTGACAAAACCTGATATACAGCCAAAGGAATATCACCTTCAATAATCTATCTGTGCTTTAAGATAACAATTAAATATTAGTTATTAAGGTAGCATTAATATTATGGATCAGATTATTATTATTAAGAAGTTTAAGATAGATTCTATTACATTTTCATTTCTGCAACTTTTGCTTCCTCTGTTATCAGAATTGTCGGACAGAATCGTCTGCTCCCAGAGGTGGTGAGCTTGGAAGTGGGAAGGGCAGTTCATTAAACAGAATGGTATCGTAACCATAACCTGCACCTTCTTGTCTCCATCAGAATTAAATTTTGGATGGGACAGCCCAGATTTGGCCTTCCAGTCCACCCATTGATTAAGATCTTTCAGAGACCATTTAACAGCACGTTACGGGCTTTAGTCCACTATCTTAAAATTAACCCATCTGAGAGTGTTGCTGTCATCACTTAGGATGCACAATTGCTGCTACCCTGCGCATAGCTTGTAACGGGGGGATTTCTCTCAAGTTAAGTGCTTGATTGAGGGACTGGATGTTACTCAGGCAGCTTTCAGCTGGGATCCACACCCCTGCCCTTGCTTCTGACTGCTGTCTGTCTGTCTGTCTCTTTCTTTGTCCATACCACCCTGCCACCTCACTCTGTATGATGCTTCCCTGTTCCTCTTCAAATATTTTTATCCTTTTTCTTTCATGATTTCATTTTTTTTTAGCTCTCTCCCTTTACCTGGCTCTGTTTCCTGTTTCAATATCAGTTTCAATTAGCCTTTTGTTTTTCATCTATTTCCGTACCATGCCCTACACCATCCTTCTGCTGGCTCCTCTCAACATTTCTGTATTACTAATCTTTCATTGTGTTTTGCACAAATTTCTCTCACCTCCCTCTGTTGTTCTGTCACTATCCATATCTCCTTATCGCTGTCTAATCAAAGTGCAAAGATGGGAAATAAATCTTGTTTTCCTTTCCGTCTATTCATCTGCATTTATTTACTTAAATGCCCCCACCCCACCTTTCATGTGGCCTCTGCTTAAGCATTGATTCATTCCTTTTTTTGGACCAATATTTAATTTGTAAGGTAATTTATACTTTTATAAGTTAAACTATTCCTGTGTAAAAGAAAATTAAACCACTAAGTTGGAATAACTTTTGTCTTTAACAGTAACTGGATTTGACCTTTGGGGTGTTCTTGTTGCAACTGGTCTTGTCTGCACCTTATACTGCACTGTGGTAAGTTTAATCTGGTTATATGTATATTTATATATGTATGTGTGTGTAAGTTGCTGTGTCTCTGTGTGTGTTGCTGTGGGTGAACCAAAAAGGTGCGTAGATACATTTGGCTGTATTTGTACAAACTTTTTCCGGGCATGAATTGTGATACAAATATGTAAACCTGGTGTGAGAAACAATCCTGAAGCCAGTGAATTGGTACAGATGGATTCATGTAAGTGTGGCATTACAGAGACTTTCAAATCTGCCATTATTCCCACCGTATATAACACCTGATCCCTATATCCTTGCAAACTACCATTTCATATCCGACTTTCCTTTCCCTCTGTAAAGTCCATGATTGATTTATCTCCCAATTGCATGCCCATTTTCCCTATAACTCTTAAGTTTGAGTCCCCTTGTTCCAAGACAACGTGCTTCTCATCTTTCTTGCCCTGCCACAGCCTTTCTGGCCCACTGCCTTTGACACAGTTGATCACACTTTCCTCTTCTGATATCTCGCCATGTTGTCCAGCTGTGTGAGAGCTTGCTTACCTATTCTCATCCTTTTTTACCTGATTAGAGACACTGCGTTGCTCCAGTTGGGCTTCTTTTCTGTGTTCTTGCCCTATTACCTCTAGTGTCTCCAAAGGACGTATGCTTAATACCTCCCATTCATCATCAACTTTCTGCCCCTCAGCAATATCTTTCAAGATCGTGTGACAGTTTACATATGTTCACGGATGTACTCCAGGTATTCAAAACCAGCCCGCTCGATTTCCCTATCTCTACGTTATCAGACTGTTTAGCCATTATCCTGTAATGCATAAACAGAAACAATTGCACACTGAGGCGACTGAGTCATTTTCTTTGTTCCGGCCACAACCTTATATCCTTGTGCCAGCTGATCTCCCTGAATGGCAACTTAGTGAAGTTGCTCCAGACTGTTCGCAACTTTGGTATCATATTTGATACCAAGATTAATTTTCAATCACATTTCGGACCATAAGGCATAGGAGCATAAATAGACCTTTCAGCCATCATGACTGCTGTGTCATTCAAAAGATCAAAGCTGATCTGATGATCCTCAACTCAACTTACCTGCCTTTTCCCCATAGGTCTTGATTTCCCCTAATAATTAAAAATGTCTATCTCAATCTTGAATATACTTAACAACCCAGCCTCGACAACTGTCTGGTAAAGACTACCAAAGATTCATACCCTCTGAAAGAAGAAATTCATCCTCATTTCTGTTCTAGATGGGTGACCCCTTTCTCAGAGAATATGCCACCTGGTCCTAGATTTGCCCACAAGTAGAAACAACCTTTCTGCACCTACCCTATCCAGTCCCTTAAGAATCTTGTATATTTTAAAAAGGTTCCCTCTCATTCTTCTAAATTCTAATGAGTACACATTCAACTTACTCATCCTGTCTTCATAAGACGGTCTCTCCATACCTGATATCAGCCCAGTGCAGCTTCCCTGGACAGCCTGTGTTGCCAGTTTGACTTTCTTTAGATGTCAGGCCCAAAAGCTGATCTCAGCAGATCTGCATTTGAAACAATCATTCATTTTTCAATTGATTGTTCTCATGTATTTCTGGCCAATCTCTAAACTTCTCCCTTCTGTAAATTTCAGGTTATGCAAAACTCTGCTGAGCATGCCTCAACCCGCACTGATTTTCATTCCACAATCACCCTAATGCTCTCTAATCTATAATGTCTTCCAGTGAACTGACGCCCTGATATTAAAATTTTCATTTTCATTCTGAACACAGAACATATACACAAACCTATGAATCAAGAGCAGGACTAGGCCAATAGCCTACTCTGTCATTTAACTATTTGGCAAGTCATGTATCTCAATCCGTCTGCATTCTAGAACTCTGCAGTCCTCACCATTGAGATAATGTTCTCCTGCCTAAACGATCAACAATACATTTTCCCATATTATTCTCCTTTTGCCATATCCTTGCCTGCTTCTTCTAGCTAACAAAATATTTTTGTAACTATTTTCCCTCTTTGCTACTTAATGTCCTACCTATCTTTGTGTTTTCAGCAAATTTGGCAACCATGTCTTCTGTTTCTTTATCTAAATAATTTATATAAACACTTGAGTTCCAGCACTTATCCCTGTGACATTCCATTTGTTTCATCTCGCTAAACTGAAAAAGATCAGTTTTCACCTGCTCTGCTCCATGTTAACCAAAGACTTATCTATATAAGGATGCTACTGCTTACATTGCAATCTTTTATGTTCTGCAATATTCTTTGATGTGCCACCTTATTAAATGCCTTCTGGAAAAGTACAGTACAACCATTGATTTCCCTTTTATGCACAGCACATTTACCTTCAATAGATAGGTCAAATATAATATCCCTTTTGCAAAACTATGTTGGCTTTTCTTATCCAAGTGCCCTATTATGACTTTGTTAATTACAGCTTTGAATATGTCTCTTGTGACAGACGTTAAGCTAATTACCCTGTAGTTTCCTGCCTTCAGAATCACTCTGTTTTGAATTAAGAAATTATATTTGCTATCTTCCAATTCAATGGGATTATCCCTGAATCAAGAGAGTTTTGGCAGATTAAAAACAATGCATCAACTTTTCACCAGCCATATTTTAATACTCTGGAATGGAATCCCTTAGGACTTGGGCACTTGTCAACCCATGACTCCAACAACTGTCTCAAACACCACCCCCCCCCCCCCCCCCCCCCCCCCCCACCGGCCCAATCTCATGTTTGTTATTTTCCTGAATTCCTCCCTCCCAGCCATTTCATGATGTGTCGCTGCTTCTGGGATGTTATTTGTATCTTCAAATGTGAAAACCAATGCAAATGATCTGTTCAATGAATTTACCATTTCCTTAATTTTCATCTTAATTTCATCATTCCCACTTTCTGTAGGACCAACACTTACTTTGTTAACTTTTTTCTTTATTAAATATTTAAGGAAATTCTAAATTCTTAACACCTGTTTTATATTTCTGGCTCGCACTCTTTTATACTCACACATTTCCCCCTTTTTAACTTCTGGCTAGTGTTTGCTGTTTTTCTTTACATGCTCCAATATTCTGATATGCCACCTGTCTGCATAATTACCTGATTTTTCTTTTAGTTTGTGAAATAACTGCACAGCGGCCGGTATCCCATCACCACGGCACCCTTTATTTACGTGTGGTATGTATATGGGCTCTCATCAGCCAGCTCAGATCCAGTCCCTAGGATTGGGACATTCTCTGAATTTCTTCCTTATATCTGTCGGCCAGGGCTCCAAGATTGGCCCACATTAACAACCACAATCCAGAATCTCATAGTTAATGAGATCCACCTTGCCCTGGTTCTAATCACTACATTTTGATACTATCTTTAACACTTGTGGTTAACCATGTGGTTAACCGTGCATCTGTCTTTTGGAATTTTTTGTACTTGTTGCAATGTATCTATTCTGAATACTGTGGAATATCCCATTATACATCTGTCATTGAATCACTATTAAGCTATCTTTCAACCTACTTTGCTGATTCACTGTTGCAGCTCTCCTTTCATATCCTCATAATTGTTCTTATTGGATTTTATGAAACTAATCTTGAACTCACTCCTCTCACCTTTGAACTGAATGTAAAATTTAATCAATCATGTTGCATCCAATGCTACCTAGAGACATCTTCGCTGTGAGATCATTAATACCAGTTCCAGTGTAACTTGGTCTCTGGTTAGCTCTATGCTGTTCCAAAAATTCCATTTTTGAACTCCTCACATTATGGACCAGACCAGATTTCCACAACAATCCCCACCCTCACGACCCCCTTCCATCCCAGGTATTGTAAGGAAATAGCCTAGACCCTAACTTTACATTTATTTAAAAGCAAGTGTGAAATGCTGTGTTCCTGATATGATTTAGTGGTCCACCACTAGGCTTTATTCTTACAACACAGTTAAAATACAAATGAGACAACAATTGGCACAACTTTAATTCTATTGAAATACTTAGTGAAATAGTATACAGGTATTTCTCCTATAACATGATAGTTGCGTTCTTGTGTGACCTCGCGCTATAGAAAATCACCACAGAAAATTGCATTGTAGTGAAATTGCTATAGAAAATTGCTATACTGCATTGTAGAAAGTTTGCATTATCCAAACAACGTCCACTATTCATCAATCGTGTTACAGCCAATTTGCGCTAACAAAACATGCATTACAGCAAGAGTACCTGTATGATTTAACCACTAATCATCAACTACACCAACATAAGCAGTATCCCATAGTCACACCCCTGGCAAGGCAATTTAGCAAAACAGTTTTACACTCACAAGCTGTCCTTTCACTCTAGCAGCATAGAGAGAGCTCTAGCTTATAGGTGTGAGGCTGGAACAGCATGGCAGGTCAGACAGCATCTAAGGAGCAGGAGCGTCAACATTTTGGGCTGAAACCCTCCGTCAGGGTGGAAGGGTGAGGGGCAGGGGGAAGGATAGGAGAGATGATGACAGGCCAATGCAGATCAGGAGTTGTTGTGATTGATCTGTGGGAAGGGTGGACAGCCGTTAGGTGAATAGGAAGATGGACATATTAGGTCAGGTCAAGAGGATGAGGGCTGGACATGGGTTAAGGCTGGAGCTAGAAGGATTTTGAAGCTGGTGAAGTCAATGTTAAGGCCATTGGGTTGTAAGCTGCCAAGGCGAAATATCAGGTGTTGTTCCTCCAGTTTACGTTTGGCCTCAATGTGACGGTGGAAGAGACCAAAGTTGATTATGTCATCAGGGTGTGGGGGGGGGGGGGGGGGGGGGGGCGGGGGGGGGGGGAATAAAAATAGGTGGCAAATGGAAGGTTGGGTTGGCTGTTGTGTGCAGAGCACAGACATGGCACAGGCAGAGGAATTGGGCATATGGAATAGCATTTTTGCAGGAGGGTAGGTGAGAGGATGTATAATTGAGGTAGTTCTGGGAGTCGGTGGGTTTGAAATGGATGATGGTGGTGAGTCTGTTTCTGGAGATGGAGGCGGGAGAGGTCCAGTAAGGGGAGGGAGGTGTCAGGTAAATTTGGGGGCTGGGTGGAAGGTGTTGGTGAAATTGATGAACTACTTGAGCTCTTCACGGGAGCATGAGGCTGCTCCAATGCAGTCATCAATATAGCAGAGGAAGAGTTGAAGGATGGTGTTAGTGTAGTTGCAGAAGAGGGACTGTTCCACAAATCCCACAAAGAGGCAGGCATAGCTCGGGCCCATGCAAGTGCCCAAAGCCGCCCCTTTGGATTGTAGGAAGTGGGAGGAATTCAGGATAAATTACTAAGTGTGAGGATCAGTTAAGCCAGGCAAATGAGAGAGTCACTGGAGGGGGACTAGTTGGGTCTATGAGAGAGGAAGAAACGGAGGACTTTTAAGCCCCCGCCATGGGTAATAAAGGTGTATAGGGACTGTATGCCCATGGTGAATGTGAGGTGTTGGGGGTTGGGGAATTAAAAGTTTTGGAAAAGGTGGAGGACGTGGATTATGTCCTGAATGTAGGTGGGGAGCCCCTGGACCAAAGGGCAAAGAGTGGAGTCCAGGTCGGAGGAGATGAGATCAGTGGGGCAGGAGCAGGCAGAGACAATGTGTCGACTGGGGCAGTCGGGTTTATGAATTTTGCATAGGAGATAGTAATGTACAGTGCGGGGTTGGGGAATTATCACGTTGGAGGCTTTGGATATCAGTTCTCCCAAAGTGATGAGGTATTGATGGTCTGGGAGATGATGGTTTGGCGATTGGCGGTGGGGTCATGATCGAGGGGATGGTAGAAGGAGATGTCAGAGAGTTGGCGCCTGGCCTCAGCAATGTAAAGTTCAGTATGCCATACTGCCACAGTGCCCCCCACTTCCCCATTGTTGTTAGGGATTAATAGTCATGTTGGGGTGGAGTGAAGGGAGCAGAAGGCTGTGTGTTCTGATGGAGAGGGGTTGGAGTAAGTGAGAGGGATGGAGAGATCCAAGCGACTGGTTTCACGGCGTCAGTTTAAGTTGAAGAGCTTGAGGAAGGGTAGGAGGTCAGGAGGATGGAGTTTGCTGGAGGTGGGAGAAGGGGTTGTTAGGGGGTAGGTTGGATTCCCATTCAAAGAAATTGGCACGATGGTGGAGATGGCAGAAAAAGAGCTTGACATCATGGCATGTGTGGAATTCATTTATGTGTGGGCGCAGTGTAACGAAGGTGAGCCCCTTGCTGGGGACTGACTCCACAATTCACCCTGCCCACGGAAAACTCTCAATAACCCCCTCCTTGCATCGTCTACCTATTATCATCCCTCCTACCCTTGCCCCCAACCCCACACCCCTCCGTCTATTTATTTCTATATTCCCCACCCCTTCCCCAGCCTTGATGAAGGGTTTCGGCCGAAAACATGGACTTTCCTGCTCTTTGGATGCTGTCTGACCTGTGCTTTTCCAGCCCATGCCAATAGTCTCTGGATTCCAGTCTCTGCAGTTCTTATTGTCTCCAAGGAAGAGAGCTCCAGCTGCCAGCTAGCAGAAACCTCTCACTTCTCCTTATAAACACTCCTTAAAACCTACAGCCTAGGCCCAGTTTTTGTGTTCTATCCATATATCTTTTTAGGTAGCTCTGTGTCATTTTTGTAACATGATGCCTTTTGTGTTTTTAGGGTGGTCTGAAAGCTGTGGTGTGGACTGATGTGTTCCAGATAACGGTTATGATCATTGGGTTTGTGACAGTGATAATCCGAGGTGCAGTAATTCATGGAGGTTTTGCACAGGTGCTGAATATTTCATATCATGGCGGAAGACTCAACTTCTGGGAGTAAGACCCTGACACTTATCTTTGGGGACATGAGAATAAGTTAGCAATATAGGAAGGGTGGCTTTCTCTTAGCAATTTGATGATGTTGGAATCAGATTTTGACATGTTGTGTGGCACTGTCACTGTGCTAAATGGGACAGACATCAAACAGATCTAGCAGTGCAACACTGGGATTCCATGAGGCAATATAGGCCATCAGCATCAGCAGAATCACATTTCAACACAATCTACAACTTCATGGCCCAGCAGAGCCCATACTTAACTATTACCATCAAACCAACAAAACCCCTCATTCAATGAAGAGAGCATTGGCTATTGGCCGTGACAACCCTTCTAGTGGTAGTACTGAACACTTGTGCGCCAGAACTTGCTGAGCCTCTAGCTGATTAACAATACTAGAATCTACCCAAAAACGTGAAAAATCACCCAGGTATATCCTGTAATCAAAAGGCAGGACAGATTCATCCGTGCAATTACTGTCCCTGTTGGTCATAATCACTCCTACCCGATCATCAGTAAAGTGATCAAGCAGCACTTGCTTAACAATAACCTGCTCATTCATGCTCTGTTTAGGTTCCTCAGCTTCTGATCTCAGTACATTCTTGGTTCAAGCATGTATTTCTGAAGAGAAGTGCCAGAACAACCGCACTTGATATCAAGGAGCCTGGAATTAATAATCGGTGGAAATTTTCTGCTTATTGGTATCATTTCTGTCACATAGGAAGATGAGATTGTAGACATCCTCAGCGAACTGGTATGTTTGGTTGTAGACTTTCGTCACCCTGCTAGGTAACATCGTCAGTGCGCCTCCAGTGATAGGTTGGTGTTCTGTCCCGCTGGTTATTTAAATGCCTCGGTTTGCTGGAATGGTTGGCATTACATCGGGTTCTGTTTTTCAGTGGTTTGTATATTGGGTCCAGTTCAGTGTGTTTGTTGATGGAGTTCTGGTTGGAATGCCAGGGCTCCAGGAATTCCCTAGTTTGTCTAGGTTTGGCTTGTGCTTTTATCGATGTGTTGTCCCAGTGGAATTCGTGTCCTTCTTTATCTGTGTCTATTGAGACCAGTCAAAATTGGTTGTGTCTCTTGGTGGCTGGTTGGTGTTTGTGTGTCCTTATTATCAGTTTTCTTCCAGTTTGGCCTGTGTAGTGCTATATGTGATATGAGGCATATAAGTAACAAGTGGGACCGAACACCAACACTTCACCAGAGGCACACTGATGATGTTACTGAGCAGGGTGACAAAACATCTGCCATCAGACACACTGGCTCAACAAGCAAGTCTACAACCTCATCCACAATGCAAGCTACAAGTCTTCTCAAAAACTTTATACATAGAATGATGGTTTTGATGGTGGAGGTCAGATGTCGAGATTCCAGAACATCTCGGGAGTTCCTCAGGGTAGTGTCCTCGGCCTAACCATGTTCAGTTGCCTCATCAATGACACTCCCTCCGTGTTAAGGTCAGAAGTGGGAATGTACACTCATTTACTGAAAAATGGCTTAGTGTGAGGGCAGCTCTGTGGCTCACTGGTTAGCATTGCTGCCTCACAGCACCAGGGACCCAGGTTCGATGACAGTCTTGGATGACTGTGTGTGAGGAGTTTGCACATTCTCCCCATTTCTGTATGGGACTGATCATTGCCCCTCTGAATGCACAATTTCTAACTCAAATGTGTCACAAGTTACACCATACTGAGACAAACTGAGACAATAAAGCAGCTTCACACTAAGCCAGCCATAGTGGTCCCATGATCCATTCCTACACTTTGTAAATGTGACCTTTAAATTCAACTTAAATATACCCATCCTTTCAGCCTTCAAATTATAACAATGAACTGCAAGAAAAACAAACGTAACAAACAGAAAAAGACAATAAAATGGGTCGGATCATGCTGTGAAATGTTTGGACCCAATGGTCAATGTAGAAGCTGTATCATGCCTAACTGAAAGATGAGACCTGCCAACCCACCTGGAACATCCAAGAGCCTCTTTCACCTGACTGCTTCTATTTTGGGGGAGTTGAAAAGGCAGTTTAAAATGTTTACTTTTCCTTGCACCTGTCACCAGGAAAAGATTTCATGATGATGGGCTTGTAGCATAGATTGAAATTGGCCGTTAAAATTTTGTGGGTATCATTAGAGACTTGGCTGCAAGAGGATCTGGGCTGACAACTAAATATCCAAGGATACACGTCCAATCATAAGGAGAGGCACACGGTCGGAAGAAGTTGGGTTGCCTTGTTTGTGAGAAATTAAACTAAATTGGTAGCAAGAAGTAATACAGGATTGGAAGGAATAGAATCTGTGTGGGTAGTTGAGAACTTCCAAAAGTTAAAAAACATTTAAATGAGTAATGTACAGGCTTCCTAGCAGTAGTCGGGATCATAGATCATAGAATCCCTACAGTGTGGAAACAGGCTCTTCAGCCCAACAAGTCCACACTGACCCTCAGAGTATTCCACTCACACCCATCCCCCTATAACCCACCTAATCTGCACATCCCTGAACACTGCGAGCAATTTAGCATGGCCAATCCACGTAACCTGCAAATGTTTGGACTGTGGGAGGAAACCAGAGCACCAGGAAGAAATCCACGCAGACACAGGCCGAATGTGCAAACCCCACACAGCCTGAGGGTGAAATCGAACCTGGGTCTGTGGCGCTGTGAGGTGACAGAGCAACCGTGCCACCCTTTGTGGGGCAGAAACTAAATCGGGAGAGAGAAAAGACGCCTGTACTTCCTGCCTCTTCTGATAACTACCCATCTATTAACCTAGAGTCATTGACCTACACTGTTGTTCAGCAGTGCCCAGAATTTGTAATACTCATTCATGTTTCCATGTTCCCTACCCTGTCTCTGGTCCACTTCATTAAGCTGGATAAGCCTCCAAATAGTTTGCTAGCTTCCAGCTCAGACTTCTCGAATAACCTACTTTCTGGATGTGAGTTTGCTCGCTGAGCTGGAAGGTTAGTTTTCAGACGTTTCGTCACCATTTTAGGTAACATCATCAGTGAGCCTCCGACGAAGCGCTGGTGTTATGTCCCGCTTTCTATTTCTCTGGTTAGGTTTCCTTGGGTTGGTGATCACCAACATCACCAACACAGGAAATGACATCACCAACCCAAGGAAACCTAACCAGAGAAATAGAAAGCGGGACATAACACCAGCGCTTCGTCGGAGGCTCACTGCTGATGTTACCTAGAATGGTGACGAAACGTCTGAAAACTAACCTTCCAGCTCAGCGAGCAAACTCACATCCAGAACCTCAACCTGAGCTACAAATCTTCTCAAAACTCGCTAACCTACTTTCCTTTTTCAGCCTGCAGCAGCCGTGGCCCTCAACCAGTGAAATTCCTCCCTAAATCTCATCATCCCTCTATCTTGCACTTGCTTTCAGAGCCTCCTGAAAATGTAACTCAGAGCCTACTACCCCCAGATGATGCAGATTTTCTGAGGTGAAAAGTCTGATCAAACTTCTGAGAAATAACTGGTCATTTTTTCTACTCAGAACAGTACAGCACAGGAAGCTATTCGATCAACCAAGACTGCGCCAACACACATTGTGTTTGTAAAAACCTTTTGTCTCTACATGGTGTGTATCCCTCTATTCCCTACCTTTATTTATTCATTCATGAGATGTGGGTGTTGTTGGCTGGGCCAATATTTAATTCCTGTCTCTAGTTGCCTTTGAGGAGGTGGTGGTGAGCTGCCTTTTTGAACCGCTGCATTCCACCTGATGTGGGTTGATCCACAATGTTGTTAGTGAAGGAATTTAGGTTATTGAGCCAGTGACCGGGAAGGAATGGTAATATAATTCCAAGTCAGGACGGGGAATGGCTTGGAGGGGAACTTGCAGGTAGTTGTGTTCCCTTGTCCTTCTAGATGGAAGCGGTCGTGGGTTTGAAAGGAGCTATTTAGGAATCTTCGGTGAATTTCTGCAGTGCATCTTGTAGATAGTACACACTGCTGCTACTGAGGATCAGTGATGGAAGGAGTGAATGCTTGCAGATGTCAAGTGGACTGCTTTGTCATGGATAGTGTCAAACTTCTTTGGGAATTGTTAAAGCTGCACCCATCAAGCCAGTGGGAAGAATTCCTTCACGCTCCTATCTTGTACCTTGTAGATGATGGATAGACTTTGGGGAATCAAGTGATGAGTTACTCGCTGCAGTGTGCCTTGCCTCTGACTTGCACTTGTTACCACTGTATTTATGTTGCTGTGGACCAGACCAAACCCCCTCAAAATATACTAAGAAGATAACCTAGACCCTAATATTTTCTTACTTTAAACGCAAGTGCCGGATGTTGTTATCCTGATGTAATTTGAATGGTGAAACTACTGGTCTTGAAGCAAAACACACTATTCATACACCATGGTTAAAATATAACAAAAATAAGAAGAAATTGGAATAACAGTTTGATTGGAAAACTTAACAGAATAATGGATTATTTGACTATTAAACAGTAACTGTTCCAATATAGTAACATCCTATAAACACACCCTTGGCAAAGATAAATTTAGTAAAATGGATGGTCTCACGGGCAATTTTCTAATCCAGGAGGAAAAACATTAAGTGAAATTTCTGAGAGAGAGAGTCGCAGGAAGAGATGTACTACACCTTCCAAACCAAGCTTCAAGACCCCAGCAACTGCTGTTGAAAAATTAAACTAAATGTTCTGGCTCTGAGGGAGCTTGACCCCATCCATTCAGGCTCCTTCTATTCCAACTTAAAAAAAACACAGAGCCTTGCACGCTGTTTACTTTAATGGATTCAAATATTCACCTCAGCACCATTGTCTTAAAACCTCCATTCAAGAAAAAGATCAAAATATACCTCTTACAACCATGGTATCATCACAATGTGGCATGTCCAGTTGAGTTTCTAGTTAATTGTAACCTCCAGGATGGAGACAGTGGGAGATTCAGTGATGGTAACACCATTGAATGTTGAGGGGAAGTAATTCAGTTGTCTCTTATTGGTGATGGTCATAGCCTGACATTTGTGTGGCACGAATGTTGCTTGTCAGCCCGAGCCTGGATATTCTCCAGATCTTGTTATGTTTGAACATGGACTGCTTCAGGATCTGAGGAATTGTGAATAATGCTGAACATTGTGCAATCATCAGCGAACATCCCCACTTCTGGCCTTATGACGGAGGGAAAGTCATTGATGAAGCATTTGAAGATGGTTAGGCCTAGAACCCTGTCCTGAGGAATTCCTGCAGAGGTGTCCTGGAACTGAGATGACTGACCTCCAACAACCATGACCCATCTTCCTAAGTGTCAGGTATGACTCCAACCAGCAGAAAGTTTTCTCTCTGATACCCATTGATTCTATTCAGGTGTCCGCCAAGAAGCCCCTTCAATATTACTATTGTTTTCACCTCCACTACCTCCTCTACAGTGCATTCCAGGCACTTACCACCCTCTTGTAAAAAACTTTCCCCTCACATCTTTAAATTTACCCCCTTTTACCTTAAACCTATGTCCCTGAGTAACTAACATTTCTACCCATGACCCTCATAATTTTGTAAACTTCTATCAGGTTGCCTCTCATTCTTCAACATTCAAATGAAAACAAACTAGATTGTCCACTCTCTCCTCATAGCTAATACTTTCCAAATCAGGCAGCATCCTTGTAAACAGTTTCTGTACTCACTCCACATCTTCTGGTAGTGTGGTGACAAGAACTACACAATAATCCAAGTGTGCCCTCACTAAAGTTCCATACAGCTGCAATGACTTGCCAATTATTATACTGTATGCCCGACCAATGAAGGCAAGCATGCTGTATACCTTCTTGACCACCTGATCCACTGATGTTGCTAATTTCAGGGAACTGTGGACCTGTATGCCTAGATCGCTTTATATATTCATGGTACTAAGGGTTGTGCCATTGATCGGATGTTTCGCTCTTGGATTAAATCTTCCAAAATACAATGCCTCAGATTTGTTCAGATTAACATCTGCCATTTCTCTGCTCAAGTCTCCAGCCTGCCTATATCCTACAGCATCATCTGGCAGTCCTCCTCAATATGCCCAGCTCCACCAGTCTTTGTGCCGTCCGCAAACTTACAAGTCAGGCCATCTACATTCTGGTCCAAATCATTTACATATGTTACAAACAACAGGGGTTCCAGCACTGATCCTTGCAGAGCACCAGTGATCAAAAATCTCCAGTCAGGAAAAAACCTTTTCACCACTACTCTCTGTCTTCTATGACTAAGCCAGTTCTGTATTCCTGATACCAGCTTACCATGGATCCCATGCGACTTTACTTTTTATATCAGCCTGCCATGAGTGATCTTGTCAAAGGTCTTGCTAAAGTCCACGTAGACAACATCTACCACTCTAACCTCATCAATCATCTTCATTACTTCCTCAAAATAGACGTTCAGATTTATGAGATATGTGCATTGCCGCACAAAGCCATGCTACCTATTGCTTACTAGTCTGTATTTTCCAATTGTGAGTAAATCCTATCACTAAGAATCTTCTCAATTATGTCTTGACAGCTGAAGTGAGGCTAAAATAGTGATCAGAGATAATGACATCGCCGAGGCCAAACACCAACTCTCGGACACCTCCTCCTACTGCCCCCTTGATCATGACTCCACCCCTGAGCACCAAACCATTATCTCCAATACCATCCATGACCTCATCCCTCGGGTGACCTCCAACCCACAGCCTCCAACCTTATTGTTCCCCAACCCCACACGGCCTGTTTCTATCTCCTTCCCAAAATCCACAAACCCGTCTGCTCTGCAATGGCTGACCTATTGTCTCTGCCTGCTCCTGCCCCACCGAACTCATCTCCACCTATCTGGACTCCATTTTCTCCCCCTTGGTCCAGGAACTCCCCACCTACGTCCGTGACACCACCCATGCCCTCCACCTCCTCCAGAACATCCAATTCCCTGGTCCCCAACACCTCATTTTCACCATGGACGTCCAGTCCCTATACACCTGCATTCCTCATACAGATGGCCGAAAGGCCCTCCGCTTCTCCCTGTCCGGCAGGCCCAACCAGCCCCCCTCCACTGTCACCCTCATCCACCTAGCCAAACTCGTCCTCCCCCTCAACAACTTTTCTTTCGACGACTCCCATTTCCTACGGACAAAGGAGGTGGCCATGGGTACCCGCATGGGCCCAAGCTATGCCTGCCTCTTTGTAGGTTACGTGGAACAGTACCTCTTCCGCACCTACGCTGGCCCCAAACCCCACCTCTTCCTCCATTACATTGATGACTGTATCTGCGCCGCCTCTTGCTCCCCAGAGGAGCTCAAACAGTTCATCCACTTCACCAACACCTTTCACCCCAACCTCAAGTTCACCTGGGACATCTCCAACATCATCCCTCACCTTCCTGGACCTCTCTGTCTCCATCTCAGGCAACCAGCTAGAAACTGATGTCCATTTCAAGCCCACCGACTCCCACAGCTACCTAGAATACACCTCCTTCCACCCACCCTCCTGCAAAAATTCCATCCACTATTCCCAATTCCTTCTGCTCCCAGGATGAGGCATTCCACTCCCGCACAACCCAAATGTCCGCGCTCTTCAAGGACCGCAGTGGTTGAGAACGCCCTCGATCATGTCTCCCACATTTCCCGCAACACATCCCTCACACGCCGCCCCGCAATAACCGCCAAAAGAGAATCCCCCTCGTCCTCACGTACCACCCCACCAACCTCTGGATCCAACGTATCATCCTCCGACACTTCCACCGTCTACAATCCGAACCCACCACCCAAGACATTTTTCCATCCCCACCCTTGTCTGCCTTCCGGAGAGACCACTCTCTCCATGACTCCCTTGTCCGCTCCACACTGCCCTCCAACTCCACCACACCCGGCACTTACCCCTGCAACCGCAGGAAGTGCTACACTTGCCCCCACACCACCTCCCTCCCCCCATCCCAGACCCCAAGATGACTTTCCATATTAAGCAGATGTTCACCTGCACATCTGCCAATGTGACATAGTGTATCCACTGTCCCCATTGTGGCTCCCTCTACATTGGGGAAACCAAGTGGAGGCTTGGGGACCGCTTTGCAGAACACCTCTGCTCGGTTCGCAATAAACAACTGCACATCCCAGTCGCGAACCATTTTAACTCCCCCTCCCATTCTTTAGATGACATGTCCATCCTGGGCCTCCTGCAGTGCCACAATGATGCCACCCGAAGGTTGCAGGAACAGCAACTCGTACTCCGCTTGGGAACCCTGCAGCCCAACGATATCAATGTGGACTTCACAAGCTTCAAAATCTCCCCTTCCCCCACTGCATCCCAAAACCAGCCCAGCTCGTCCCTAACCCCCACTGCATCACAAAACCAGCCCAGCTCGTCCCTGCCTCCCTAACCTGTTCCTCCTCTCACCTATCCCCTCCTCCCACCTCAAGCTGCACCTCCATTTCCCACCTCCTAACCTCATCCCACCTCCTTGACCTGTCCATCCTCCCCGGACTGACCTATCCCCTCCCCACCTATACTCTCCTCTCCACCTGTCTTCTTTTCTCTCCATCTTCAGTCCGCCTCCCCCTCTCTCCCTATTTATTTCAGAACCCTTTCCCCATCCCCCTCTCTGATGAAGGGTCTAGGCCCGAAACGTCAACTTTTGTGCTCCTGAGATGCTGCTTGGCATGCTGTGTGCATCCACCTTCACACTTTGTTAACTGATGTGAGGCTCACTGGCCTGTTATTTCCCAGATTATCCCTGTTTCCCGTCTTAAACAAAGGAACAATTTTAGCTATTCTCCAGTCCTTTGGGACATACCCTGTGACTAAGGAGGATACAAAGATTTCGTATAAAGCCCCAGCAATTTTTTTTTGCCTCCATCAGTATTCTGGGATAGATCCTGTCAGGTTCTGGAGAATTGTCTATATTATTGCTTTTCAAAATATCCAACACCTCCTTTCTGATATTAACATGCCCCTGAATATCAGCACACTCCAGGTATGTTAATCATCGTTACCAGCCCCCATGTTCCTCTTCTTTGGGAATATTGATGCAAAATATTCCTTAAGCATCTCACCTCCATGCATAAATTCCCTCCTCTTTCCTTGCGTAGATCTACCCTTTCCCTAGCTATCCTCTTTCTCCTTATGTATGTCTAAAACACTGGGATTTTTTAAAATCCAATTTGTCAAAGACACTTCATGGCTGTTTTAGCCCTCCTGATTGCTTGTTTGAGTTCTTTCCTGTTATCTTTGAATTCTTTGAGGGTTCTGTTTGTCTTCAGTTTCCTGAACCTTCCGTATTGTTCTTTTATATTTGTGACTAATCTCTCAATTTTTCTTGTCATCCTAGGTTCCCAAATCTTGTCATCCTTATCCTTCATTTTCACAGGAAAGATATTGGCCCTGAGCTCTAATCAACTGGTCTTTAAAAGATTCCTACATGCTCTCTCAGTCGCCCCCCAATCTACATCCATCAATTTCTGTCTAATATTGTGGTTGTCAGCCTTCCTCCAGTTTATACTTTCACCTGAGAACTACTCGTACACTTATCCATGGGTAAGTTAAATCTCACACAATTATGGTCCCTGTTCCTGAAATGCTCCGCCACTGAAACTTTGATAACCTTCAGTCAGTTCATTCCCCAATACCAAGTGTAGTATGGCCCCTTCCCTGGTTGAACTATTAACATGTTTTTCATAAAGCCGTTCTGGACACACCTAACAAACTCTACCCTACAACCAACCCCCTGGACTAAGCAAGTCCCAGTCAATGTAGGGGAGTTTAAGATCAACTACCACAACAACCCTAGTTAACAAGGTGTAGAGCTGGATGAGCTGGGTTGTGTAAAGGTTCTGTATGGAGTCCAGTCACAATCAATTGTGCGCAAATTGGAATGCAGGACATCATAAAGGAACCGTTTATCTGGAAATGTTTGTACACTGGATTCTGAAAATTACACGCTGTATAAGATCATGTTCACAAGTACAAGTATTTCTAAGTCGGATATTCGGAGACAAGCAGCATCAGAGGAGCAGGAAATCTGACTTTTTGGATCTGGACCCTTCTTCAGCTGAATAGACTTGCTGTATATGTAGTGACCGCGGACACTGGAAGTATTCCTGATTTCCTATGTATTGCAGGAGGAGCAGGTTGGGTTCTCCTGCTATTTTGAACCTTATTGACAAAATCAACCTTATCGACTACAGACAATGATCAAGGAACAGATTACACAACCTTACCCACTCACTTGTCACCAAATTCTGGTCTCTTACTCCTGTTTTGTATCCCTAGCAGAGTACAATTACAAAAAATAAGTACTCTCTCAACGCAAACCTGGTTCCTGAGGAGCGAAGCTGATGTCATTTTTTGCTTCATGATATCACATAAGAAGCTCCACTCCTCGCTCCAGCTCCACGTTCCATCTGACTGACCCTGCTCCTCAGGTATTTATCCTGCTACCGCTGACACTGTTCATCCCCAGGTTTGCTCTGACTGACCCTGCTCCTCAGGTATTTATCTTGCTACCGCTGACACTGTTCATCCCCAGGTTCAACCTCTTTCACTCGGTTGGTGCTGCTATCATTGGTCAGACAGACCTCAGTCCAGGCCATGCTCCTTTGGTATTTATTTTGCTGCTGCTGTAGCTGTTCAACTCCTGCTGGTGAGGCAGTGCCTTCACTTCCTGTGCACCCCAGCCCCATTGTGAAAACTTTGAATTTCTCCCTGGAGTGTGAGAGTCTTTGTGGAATGGTGCAGGTCACACTCAACTGCCGTTACTGCAAACTGTCTGGACAACTTGTGTAATAGATGCCTTTTTCTCAGTCTGCAGAAATCTGTTCCTTTCAGGCCTTACTCCAGCCAGCTGATCACAACTATTTCAGAAAACCTGAGGACCTTCTGCCCCCAGGTCCTTCATTAAACAAGGGAAGGTTCACTCAGAGTGACTTAATGAATAAATGCTATAGATTTAAAAGAAACAAAAATAATTGTTCGGAATAATCTGCCATGTAGTGTAATACTTTAAAACACATTGGAACCATTCAAATAGGTACTGGAATTAATCAGAATTTGATATGAAACATTAGGGTACTGAACGTTGGAGAATTAGGGTTCTGAAAGGATGAAAAGTTGAGAGGTAAGGTACTGATTATTAGCCATCCGAATGCACAGTTTCTAACTCAAATGTGTCACAAATTAAACCATACTGAGACAGTGAAGCAGCCTCACATAATACCAGCCATAGTGGTCCAAATTATCCATTCCTACACTTTGTAAATGTGACCATTAAATTCAACTTAAATGTATCCATCGTTTCAACCTCCAAAGTATAATGTACACAATGAGAATCTCCAAGTTATTGGCTCTTTTTTATATTCTATATTATCTAATGTTACTGGACATCCTTCATCATAAGACAAGGGACTTTGTGTCAATGATTTCTGGTATTTCTGCGGGTGACCACTGCTAGTACCTTGTGTTATTTGCCATTTCTACCAGTAGGAGGTACTGGGCAAGGGTTATATGAACAGAGATAATGGGAACTGCAGATGCTGGAGAATCCAAGATAACAAAGTGTGAAGATGGATCAACACAGCTGGCCAAGCAGCATCTTAGGAGCACAAAAGCTGACGTTTCGGGCCTAGACCCTTCATCAGACGGGCTCTGATGAAGGGTCTAGACCCGAAATGTCAGCTTTTGTGCTCCTGAGATGCTGCTTGGCCTGCTGTGTTCATCCAGCTTCACACTTTGTTATCAAGGGTTATATGAAGTTGTTCACTGCCACCAATGCTCCTTTGTCTTTGGCAAAAATCATGAATGCTCATAGAGGGTACACTCCTGTAGAGTACAGAAGGGGTACCGTTAACAGAAAACAACAGTTATTAACAATAAGTACACCAGAGTTAGGCATTCATAAGACTAGGACCACAGGAGCAGATGTCTCAACTCGCTCTAACAGCTAAAGTCCTACTACTGATCTCTACCCACAATCTGTGTGTTGTCACAAGTTAACTGGGAAGTTTGCATTGACAATTGTGCTCCACAAGTTATCACAAGTTAACTGGGAAGTTTGCATTGACAATTGTGCTCCACTTTTCCACAGGCCATCGTGAAATATATAATGTATAAAATCACAATGAGACCACAAAAATGACCAATTTGTCTGACTGACTGCTACTCAGGACAAAAGCACTTCACAGCAGGTTTTGTCTAACAATGAAATAATTATTTATTGTAGTACACCTAAATGCATCAAGAGCAGAGACTGTGCAACCTTCAAAATCCTGAAACACAGATACATTCAATCTTGATTTAAGACAGACAGAAGTAAAATGGCTTAACATATACAGTAGGTGGGAAAAAAAAGTATATATAGATAAACAAAATTCTGAAGAACAAGACTCCAGATCATAAGGTTGGCAGTAATTTTCTCGGTCCTTTAGATTTTTTCAATGAAGATATACTATTGGCTGTAGGTTAATGGTTGTTCTTTGACTCAGTGATTGATCACACTAACATAGACCTTGACTTGTTTTAGGTTTTTTTTTCTTTTAATCTATCTTGGTTTCTCTGTCTTCTAAACACACACACACACACAGCAGAGATGGATGTTCTCTTTGAGTTCTGGCCATTTTTTGAATCTCTTGTGCTATTGCTGGCACTTGCAGCATTTTAACATTCAGCAGCTCAACTAATCTGAGAGGATTATTGTCAGGCAGAATTTCCTTAACTGGAGAGATTCTTGCTGCTGCTCAATATCAAATTCTCCCACTCCCTGCTTCAAAAAGAACATTATATTGCACAGCTCAAAAATGTGCAATACTTGATTGCCAAATTGGTGGGCTTCTGTTTCAGTTTACTGTCCCAGAAAATAAAATACAAAGTGTCTCCGAATATCTGACTTAGAAATACTTGTACTTGTGAACATGATCTTATACAGCGTGTAATTTTCAGAATCCAGTGTACAAACATTTCCAGATAAACGGTTCCTTTATGATGTCCTGCATTCCAATTTGCGCACAATTGATTGTGACTGGACTCCATACAGAACCTTTACACAACCCAGGGACTGTATATAGTCTCTTACAGAATGACATCAATAACTAGCTAAAGCCAATATAACAAAACATGAACCCCATCAGAACCATCCCCTTACACAACATTTCAGACATAATTCGATTTACAATCTCTTTGTTACTTTGGCAAATACAGAAGCAATGTCATACAAGATCACGGTCTAGAGGAAATTATCAATTTTTTGTGTAGTATAATCACCAAGAGAATTTCTTGATCATATTTAAGTTATGCTGTATTGACAGACCTGTTGCGGAGATTTAAACTCCTACTCCAGGTTGATAGTTTGGTGCTGTGCAGCGAGAGTGCTGAATTATTTGGGATGTTACAAGTAGTTCTGCTATAACATGTTAACGTGAATTGGCTATAATGCGATTGATGGATAATGCAAACTTCCTGCTGTACACGTACGGTGATTCTCTATAGTGCATTTTTCTACGGTGTGATTTTCTATTGCGTGCGCTCGCACAAGAACACAACTGTCACGTTATAAGAGAACTACCTGTACTTTGTAATGGAGACTTTAAAGTGATGCCCTGCCTGCCCCCTCAGGTCGCTGTAAATTATCCCATCGCACAATTCAAAAAAGAGCAGTGGGGTTTACTTCGAGTTTAAAATTAGCTATTTGGGACATTGTGAAATTTTGAGAAGTGTTGTATTTTTGTATGATAACGTACAAGTTATTTACATTTCCTGAGCGCATGTAGTGCATAGCTCCTTGAAAGTGGAGCAGCAGGTAGACAGGGAAATGAAGGCGTTTGACATGCTTGCCTACAGTAGTCATAACGTTGAGAATAGGAGTCACGATTTCATGTTGCGATTGTGCAGGACATTGGTGAGGCCACTTTTGGAATACTGCATACAATTCTGGTCGCCCTTCTTTAGGAAGGATATTGTTAAACTTGAGAGGATGCAGAAAAGATATACAAGGATGTTGTCAGTACTGGAGGTTTCAGCTATAGGGAGAGGCTGAATAGGCAGGGACAATATTCTCTGGAGCGTCAAAGTCTGAGGAGTTACCTTATAGACATTTATAAGATCATGAGGGTCATGGATAGGGTGAATAGCCAATGTCTTTTTCTACAGGTGAGCGAGTCCAAAATTAGAGGATGTACTTTTAAGATGAGAGGGGTAAAATTTAAAAGGGAGCTGAGGGGTAACTTTTTCATGCAGAAGGTGGTACGTGTCTAGAACGAGCTGCCAGAGAAAGTGATGAAGTGAGTACAGTTACAACATTTAAAAGCCGTCTAGATGAATTAATAGGAAATGTTTAGAGGGATCTGGGCCAAATCCTGACAAATGGGTTTGGGTCAGATTGGGATATCAGGTCTGTACAGATGAGTTGGATGGAAGGAGATAATGGGAACTGCAGATGCTGGAGAATTCCAAGATAATAAAATGTGAGGCTGGATGAACACAGCAGGCCAAGCAGCATCTCAGGAGCACAAAAGCTGACGTTTCGGGCCTAGACCCTTCATCAGAGAGGGGGATGGGGAGAGGGAACTGGAATAAATAGGGAGAGAGGGGGAGGCGGACCGAAGATGGAGAGTAAAGAAGATAGGTGGAGAGAGTGTAGGTGGGGAGGTAGGGAGGGGATAGGTCAGTCCAGGGAAGACGGACAGGTCAAGGAGGTGGGATGAGGTTAGTAGGTAGCTGGGGGTGTGGCTTGGGGTGGGAGGAAGGGATGGGTGAGAGGAAGAACCGGTTAGGGAGGCAGAGACAGGTTGGACTGGTTTTGGGATGCAGTGGGTGGGGAGGAAGAGCTGGGCTGGTTGTGTGGTGCAGTGGGGGGAGGGGACGAACTGGGCTGGTTTAGGGATGCAGTTGGGGAAGGGGAGATTTTGAAACTGGTGAAGTCCACATTGATACCATATGGCTGCAGGGTTCCCAGGCGGAATATGAGTTGCTGTTCCTGCAACCTTCGGGTGGCATCATTGTGGCAGTGCAGGAGGCCCATGATGGACATGTCATCTAAAGAATGGGAGGGGGAGTGGAAATGGTTTGCGACTGGAAGGTGCAGTTGTTTGTTGCGAACTGAGCGGAGGTGTTCTGCAAAGCGGTCCCCAAGCCTCCGCTTGGTTTCCCCAATGTAGAGGAAGCCGCACCGGGTACAGTGGATGCAGTGAGGGTCTGTTTTTGTGCTTTATGACTCTATAACTGTCAGAACAGGCAGCTATAGCTACAAGTAAATGCCAAAATGAAAGGGCTAGTCTTTTCAACGGGTGGCACTGCCTCACTACTGTGCTTCTCTGCCACCTGAGATCAAGTACTCACATGGGCATGTGTGCATGATGGTAGCACTTTGTCTCTAATGTCTCATTGTTATTCCAACAATAAAACGACAGCAAATCAAACAGTCGATCCTCACCACTGTTTTCTTGCCTGTTCTCAGCTTTGATCCAAGCCCAATAAGACGACACACCTTCTGGACGATCGTGGTTGGTGGAACTTTTGTGTGGACAGCTATTTATGGCATCAATCAGTCTCAGGTTCAGCGGTACATTGCTTGTAGAAGCCAGTTTGAGGCTAAGCTGTAAGTATTTGATCTTCAGTTGTCTAGATCTATTGAAGTGTGTGACATGGTGCTCAAGTGGTTCAGTAGTAATTATGTTACAAGTGCTACAAATAAACCCACTTCGTGTTGTCCACAATCTCTAGGTATTCTCCGACCATGTCACCAGCTCCTCTCTATTCGTCTCACTTGTTATCCTGTTTGTAATACTGTGCAGAGGAATCCCAGCCTAAAGATTAATTCAGTCAAACTGCTGTCACAGATGTCATTGGATGTGTGTTGCCCATTCAAAAGAACACGTCAGGTGTCCAGAGGCTGGACCTAGGGGACGCTGTCTCAGAACTGACTGTGGAGTTGAGAGGATGCAGTAAAGTGTTCCATGTTCAATTTACTCTCCTTCTACCTTGTATTCTAATTATTGTTCCAGTGAACCACAATTACAACACTTGGTAATGTGAGCAGGATTTGGCCCACCATCTGTGTGGGAACACTTTTTTTTGTTGGGAAAATAGATATCACATGTACTTTACTCCCACAATCCCATGCTGTTTTTAATGTCAAAGGAAGCAGTCACACGTGGACTCAGACCCCGGGTAATGCCAGGGAATAATGGTAAGTACTGAGGTGTGGGCCAAGAGAAGTGGCTGTGAGGGGTACACAGGCTGCAGCTGATGGCTGAAGAGGGGACTATGCATCTGGATGTTCCAAAAACGTTGCAGAGAACAGTCGTGAAGGTTCTCAGGCTGTGGTCAACGCCAGTTGAGAATGGTACAAAAACGAAGTTGCTGGAAAAGCTGAGCTGGTCTCGCAGCATCTGTGAAGGGTAAAACAGAGTTAACATTTCACGTCCAGTGATCCTTCCTCAGAACCAAAGTTCAGAACTGATTGGTTCTGAGGTTGCGTCACCGGACCTGAAACGTTAACTCTGTTTTTTTCCTTCACAGATGCTGCCAGACCTGCTTAGCTTTTCCAGCAACTTTGCTTTTGTTCCTGATTTATAGCATCCTCAGTTCTTTGGGTTTTTATTGTAAATTCATTTGTCTTTTGTTTGTAATTTTAACTATAGTGTTTAACTGAATTATGTCTTGCTTAATGTTGAGTGGTTTGACCAGTTGAACCACATCTGGAACACGCACTTCGCACCTACCTTTCAAAGATGATAAAGTTAGGGTCTAGGCTAACTATTAATATATTTTGAGAGGGTCTGGTCCAGTCCATAATATTCTGTTCAAGTTTACACTCTGTTTGCCTTATGTTCTCTTTACGGTTCCAGTGAACCACAAACATACTAACCACCATAAAAATTATATTATAAATTCAGAAATATGTTGTAGAAGCACTTTGAATTTGATATTGTAATACCTCAAGAAACATATAGATTGGTCATGATGCACTGATGTGATAGATTCAGACACAGCACACCTGATATGGAATTTCTACCATCGCATGTCTGCAGAGCTTTTTAATTATTGCAATCATTGCAGTGTCTGTGTCTTTTATTTTTTCCCTGTTATGAGGGTGTTTTTAAAAGAAACAGTTGTCGTTGTGTTGTGCTGCCTTGAGGATAGAAAAGTTGATTGCATAAGCTTGATTCTCAATATTAGACTTGACACAAGCTCTGGCCTCTGTGGACTGCTTGCTAATGGCCCATGACTGACCGTTCCATCTTATTTTTCTTCCAGAGCTATATTGACTTGTTTTTTTTTATGAATATCTCCTAGCAATTGTAAGTTATTCACTTCCATCCCCTTGAAGCTGCCATTCTCGGATTTTCTTTATTTCAGATCTCTCTATATCAATTTGGTTGGCCTGTGGATAATAGCCATTTGTGCAGTATTTACCGGTCTCACGATGTACTCTATTTATCACCAATGTGATCCCCTGACTCAGAAAAAAGTCAGAGCGTCAGACCAGGTAAGCTGTCAGCAGCGAGGTCATGGAGTATCCTTACAGTTCATGAGGACATGAGGCCCACTGGGTTCACGCCAGGTCTCCATGGTGCAATGCAGTCAGTTGTATTCCCCTGCTCCATGACCAAATATCCTACGAGTTACGTCCGTCAAGTCACGAACGAGTCTTTTGTGAAATTATTGATCATTTCACCTTCCTCTGAAGCAGTGAATTCCAAGTGGTTACCACTTGGTACACTAAACAGTTTGCCCCAATATCTGTTGCCCTTAATTCAGTGTCCTCTAGTCTTGGTGTCACCAACTAATGCAAAAGCTTTACTTTGTCCATCTTATTAAGCATTCATACTCCTTTAAGTCCAACTTTACTCCAATCCCGCTTTTTCCAACTTAACCCTGTCACTAAACTCCCCCATCTCTGGTGAATTCTGGTACATGTCCTCTGTACTTCTCAAATACCTTAACAGTTTTCCTCCTGTGTGGAGACCAGAACTGAACATATTACTCTAACTGCAGTCTGACCAGAGATATATTAAAGATTCAGTGTAATTGTTCCTGCTTTTTAATTTAATACTACTGTATGAAGCTCAAGATCCCATTTGCTTTACTTAATACAGTTTCAGCATATCTTGCCCGCATTCAAAATTTATGCACATGAACCCCCCACCAGGCCCTTCTATCTATGCCGTCTCTTTAAATTGTACCACCATGTAAATGTATATTTACCCTCTCCACATGTTCTGTGAAAATGCATTGTCTCACACTTCTCTGTGTTAAATTTCTTCTGGCCCACTCTGTCTATTCTGCAAGTCGTGTTGCAATTTGTATCATCCACATTGTTTGCCTTTGCTCCAAGTTTGGTATTTTCCAACATTTGGTGAAGTTTTGTGCAAATGTCAGGTCAAATACTGAATCTGAAACTGACTCTTGGAGGACACCATTGTGGAGTCTGAGAAATAACCATTACTGACTAAAAACTGAAGAATTCCTGATGCTGAAAATCAGAAACAAAACCAGGAATCGCTGGAAAATCTCAGCAGGTCTGGCAGTACCTGTGGAGAGAAGGCAGAGTTAACAATATGGGTCCGTTCTGAAGTGTGGTCACTGAACCCATAACATCCTTCCTACCAGAGAAACTGTATTTTACTTCTGACCCTTGTCAGGTCTCTAAACTGCCCTAAATTTTAATCTCAGTTTTCTAAGCCCATATTCTGAGACATTCTTAAACATTCCTCACACTTCCTGTCATAAATCATTACAGTATAAACAATCTTCTATGAACTCTCCAGGGATTCCCACCCTCTAACAAATACTGAATTAGGTCACTGTTCCGGGATAGCTTTCTGAACTCTTCTTTTAAAAAATAACCTTTACAAAAGTTACCTACTGATTTGCTATCGTTTTGAAATATAAATGCTACTGTTGTAAATGATATTAGTATATATTTCATATATAAATAAATCACGCGCCTCTCCTTACAGTCTAGTCCCACCCACTGTGGTTAACCATCACCTATTTCCAGCTTAAAATGTAACTGTAAACTGATTTATGTCAGAGCCAGTTGAAATTCCTAAGACTCTGAAAGGAAAGTAATGCCACAAATATCCCTCAAGTGCAAATGGGACGAATAAATTCCCCTAGAAAGAACCTTATGTGAGTACCATTTTCCGTTCCACACGAATATCCCATAATTGTGGAATAATTTGGAGGTGTAGGTACTGCAGCCTTGTGGCTCAGTGGTTAGCACTGCTGCCTCACAGCGCCAGGGATCCCGGTTTGATTCCACCCTTGAGCAATTGTCTGTGTGGAGTTTGCATGTTCTCCCTATGTCTGCTTGGGTTTCTGCCAGGTGCTCAGGTTTCCTCCTGCAGTCCAAAGATGTTCAGGTTATGTGGATTGGCCATGCTGAATTGCCTGTAGTGTCCAGGGATGTGCAAATTAGATGGATTAGCCGTGAGAAATGCAGTTTTCTGTTCGAAGTGGACACCCTTGCCATTCTTACTGAGCTTTTGGAACACCACTTGACTGAAGGCCATTATTTCGCCTAACTCAGGACATATCCTGAACAATGCAACTCTAGGTCAGCCCAAAGTCAAACTATGAAACAAAGCCAAGCCTTTGCCAAATTGTTAAAATTTTCTTCAAATGTTCGCAAACAAGCCGTTGTAATCACTTCATGTGGACTAGACACAGCCAATGAGCCCTACTATACCTAAGTTGAGTAAGAAAACTCATAGGCCGGTATCCAGGAGAGTGCACACCTTGCAAAATCCACTTACATCTAGTTAACAATAGTCAAATTGCTTACCAACATCCAAATCAGAACTAATAAAAATTAACTCTCTGTTAAGTGGCCACCTGTTTCAAATAAATACTGGCGCAGCCATTTCAGTCATTGCGCAGCCCGTCTTGAAAATTCGCTCTGGCCTCCAACCCTTAAGTTTGCACAAAGACCTCAGCCACCCTCAGAACCTAAACCATGCAACTTTTACAGGTTAATTGCACAACTTTGGTCTGGTCTCTTATGAGAAGCAGCTGGTTCAGTTACCACAGATTGTAGTAAAAAGGCTGAGGCCCAAGTTTGATATGGTGAAACTGGTTCAAGAAGATTCACCATGATTGGCTCAACATTTTTTGATTAGAAAATAGCTGCCTGTGTGTAGTTGTATTTAAATGCCCGGAAATTTTTCAGGAAGGTCTACAGACTATAAAAGGAGCTGTGACCACATCGCATGTCGACCAGGAAGCAATTCCATGGTTCTGTAAAGCCCACCCAGTGCCATTTGCCTCATGGGCAAAAGTAGAGGGAGAAATTAGAAGGTTGGAAAGTAAAGGAATCGTCAAATGAGTTCATTTGCGGAATGGGTGATGTCATTCATACTGATTGAGAAGTGAGGTGCGTCAGTTTGCACATGTAGAGATTTTAAACAAACAACATAATGCTTTTCACAGCTGGATAAATACCCAATCCCTTGCTTAGAGGACTTAGATGGAATGCTGGCAGGGGACTATCAGTCACAAAGTTGGACATGACCCATGCATACGTACAATTGCAGTTAAATGAGAATTCCCAGAAGTATGCTACAATTGATACCAATAAGAGTTTGTATCAATATACAAGATTGGCATTTGGGATATCTTCAACCTGTGCAATTTTTCAACAGACAATGGAGAACATTTTACAAGGTCTACCCTAGGTAGCCATTTACTTATCTTGACGTGCTAATGATAGGAAAGACAAATAAGGAGCATTTGGAGAACTTGGACATATTCCTGAGATGTTTGTTCATCTTGTACGCCTTAGAAGGGAAAAATGTGATTTCCAGGCACCCTTAAGTGACCTACTTGGGCTACAGAGTTGACAAGATTGGGTTAAACCTGTTGGCAGGTAAAGTGAGGACAATCAAAGATGCCCCGGCTCTCACATCAGTAACGGAACTTTGATCTTTCTTTGGCCTGGTGACCTATTACAGAAAGTTCATGCATAACCTGGCCTCCATCCCAGCACCTTTGTATCAACTCTTAAAAAAGGGTCAGCCTGGGAAATGTGATGTGGCGAAGCTAGAGATTTCAGGGAAGTGAAGAAACAGCTATCATTCTTTAAGGCATGGGCATACTATGATCCCTAGCAAAGTTTACTTCAGGGGACAAAGTTTGGCATGGCATTGGCCCTACATAGATAAGAGTCATGGTCTGTGTGAGGTCAGGTGCAGTGACGTATAAAGTTTAGGTAGGTACTGGAGTTCTGAATGAGGACGTGGACAGTATGAAAGCTGCAAACTCACACAGTGCAGGAGGAAAACATGTCTAGGTCCTTGACTGCCCTTCCAAACATTCTGGAGCCTGTGGATTCTCCATCTCTGTCATGTGTTGAAAATGCATCGGATTCTGAGATGGACATGACTAATGTCACTAACCTTAAAGCCTTTGCCACCTGAAAAAGAGAATGAATTTCTTCCAAGATGCTCTTGGCACAGGAGACAAGCTACTGTGCGTTATATGCCACCTGTATCAGAGGCAGATTTGGAATAACCTAACGTGGTGCTAAAATGCCCTGGGAGGAACTGCAAAATAAAAGAACCAGACTATGTCATCTGACACAGAGAGGGAGGAATGTGGTGATTGTAACAAGGTGAGCCAGGTGGATTCATAGAATATGAAATTCCTGATTGGGGCTGTTAATCTGGCCCAGTCAAGAAGCCCTGGCAGACAGATATAAACAGCAGTGGCAGAGTTCTGTCCACTCTTAAAGCTGGCTCTGAGTCAGCTGGATCAGTGTCAGTGACTCTACATGTATTTAAAGGATGACGGTGATGAGATACTGGCCTCTGTCGAGTTATTTGAAATTGGACTGTATTTGTCAGGGATCTTGTTTGAGCAAACCAGGAAGCGTAGGATTTTGCTTGAATAGTAGATGGTATTCCTTAGTAATTTGCCATACCATATGGGGTAGAAAAGGTTCCCAGTAAGTGGGTCTTAATATGTTAAATCAGGTTTGTTATACTCCTTGTGTTTTAGTTGCTCCCATATCTGGTGATGGATATTATGAAGGATTATCCTGGCGTTCCAGGACTGTTTGTGGCAGCCGCATACAGTGGGACTTTGAGGTACTGTACATCTGAATCTATTCAATAATCCTTAATGTTAATGTCCTTGTTCTTTCTAATTGATCTCGCTCTAATGCTGTTTCCTTCAGTGTTGAAGTCCTGACTCTCTTTCATTGATTTTTTTTTTAGTACGGTTTCCTCTAGTGTCAATGCATTGGCTGCTGTCACAGTGGAGGATATCATCATCCCGTTCATCAGTTTATCAGAGCAGAAACTTGCTTGGATCACAAAGGGACTCAGTAAGTAGAATTGCATGGCTACAAATGTTCAGATACATGTAGAAACCACTTCCAGGTTGGAATTTCAGTCAAACTGGTAGTTGATCCAGTTCTTAGGTGGAACATGAAGAGCAATCTACTAGTAGGTCAGCATTTATACATCAAACTCATTTACCAGGGTCTCAAAACTGTGGTACTGTGTTTTTGCCTCTGACTTTCCTTCAGCTTGTAAGCTGTACACTCTCAAAATCAACGTAATCATGTAATTGTTCCTGCCTGATAGAACTCATCAGGGCTGGATATTTTTGGTGGTCACCTGCAGAATCTACTTTGAGATTTTCAGTACCTGTTTTGAGTCACCTTTATTTTCAACTGCTCTTACATGCAATGATATGAGCCCTTTTCTATCAGAAAACTCAACATTACATTAAGGAGATATATCATTTTTATTCACAATGGGTCAGTAGTGTAGGATAGTGTTGTTGAGGGGCTCTGGTGGCCTAGTGTAACTGAGCCAGGAGACTTGTGTTCAAGTCGCATTTGTTCCAGAGGTATGAAATAACATCTCAGAGCAGGTTGATTCGAAAATGATTAGAAAGCATAACATGATTGAGTTCAGTGTAACATTTGAATGTGAAAAGAATGAAAGAGCTATTAGAGTTTAGGTAAGGCCAATTTTAATGAGATGAGGCAGAGACTGTTCACAGTGATCTGGGAATATCTGCTAATGGGTAACGCAACAGAAGAGAAGTTGAGGGTGTTTAAAGAAACATTTAATATCAAGACAGTTGATACCTCTGAGAGGGAAAAGCTCACTTTCACAGAAAACAAGCTATAGGTAACAAAAGAGATAAGGGACAGTATTAAAGGGTTTACAAAAATGCAAAAAAAAGCACCAATCCAGTTGAGTGGGAAATACTACAAAGGCCAGCATAGGCAGAGCACCTTGTAAGAGCAATAAGAGGGATTATGACAGAAATCTACAAAGGATATCAAAATCAATAAGAAATTTTATAGTAATGTAAAGGTATAGAGCAGTGTTAGTCCACGAAAGATTGGAAGTGGGAGTATTGTCAATAATTATGGGGAAGTGGAAGACATGTTGAATAATAACTTTGCCTTCTTGTTTACAGTAGAAATGTGGGTAACTAGCTGGAAATCCCAAGGAAATAAATAGTAGATTGGAAATAGGGACTAAATAATATTAATACAAGTAAACATCGGTAATGAGAATTCTGGCTGAGGGTACTTAGGGAAGTAGATGACCACATTGTTGACACCCTAACTATAATCACTGAGTTCCCTAGATATAGGAGTTGTCCGTCTGGATTGGAAAATTGCACTTTGCTTTTATTTAAGAAGGGCAAAAGAGGAAAACCAGGGAATTGTAGATCATTTAGCCCAACATTTGTGACGGGGATGTTGTTGGAGTCTGTAATCAAGGATGGGCTAACTGAACACCTTAAATATTTTCGGTTAATCGGTGAAAGCCGGCATGGAATCATGATCGATGGATCATGCTTGACAAACCTCACTGAATTTTTTGAAGAGCTGACTAAGGTAGTTGACAGAGAATTGTCTATGGATGTTGTTTATATGGACTTCCAGATGGAATTTTAATAAACTCTGTCATAAGAGACTGTGTTAAAGCACATAGAATAGAGGATAAATCATTGACTTGTTTGGAAAATCATTTGTGCGGCAGGTGACAGCAAATAGAGATAATGTATAGGAATTCAAATTAGCAGGATGCAACTAGTGATGTTCCACAAGGATCTGTTTTCGGACCTCAATTATTCACATTGTTTGTTATTATCTAGTTGTTAATGAACAAAGTCAGAGATCCATATTTGCTGATGACATCAAGTTAGGAGGCATTGTAGACAGCGTAGATGATGACACAAAGAGATATTGATAGACTAGATAAATGGGCAACACTGTGGCAGATGGAATTCAGTATAAGCAAGTGTGACGTTATCGATTTTGGGCTGAAAAAGGATATGATGTGGAGGTGCCGGTGTTGGACTGGAGTGGACAAAGTCAGAAGTCACATGACACCAGGTTATCGTCTCACAGGTTTATTTAAAATTACAAGCTTTTGGAATGCTGTTCCTTCATTACGTGGATGAAGGAGCAGTGCTAAGAAAACTTGTGATTTTAAATAAACCTGTTGGACTATAACCTGCTGTCGTATGACTTGTAACTTCGAAAAGGATAGATCAGGGTAGTTTCTAGGTGGCGTAAGGTTAAATACAATGGATGGCCAAAGAAACTTTGGGGGTCGGGTGTAGGAGCATAGAACTTTAAGATGCCATGAACAGATGCAGAAACTAATCCAGAAGACTGGTGGAATGTTGGCCCTTTTAATTTAAACAGAACTGGAGTATAAGGATGCAGAGGTTATGCTGCAGTTATATAAATCCTGGGTTAGATTCCATTTGAGTACTGCGAGCAGATCTGGGCTCTGTACCTTGGGAAAGATGTATTGGTCTTGGAGGGAGTACAACATTTTTTTAAAAGAATAATGTCTGGACTTCGGGGTTAAATTCTGACAGGAGATTATACGAGTTAGGCTTGTTTTCTCTAGAACTTAGAAGGTTAATGGTGATCTGTTGGAAGTCTTTAAGACATTAACAGGAAAAGATGGGGTAGGTAAAGAAACTAATTCCACTGATTGGGAATTCTAGAACTAGGGAACATAGTCTGAGAATTAGGGCCAGGCCACTCAGGAGAGATGTTGTAAAGCACTTTTACACACAAAGGGTAATATATATTTGGAACTCTGTTCCACAAATGACTGTGGGTGCAAGATCACTTGTCATTTTTATATCTGAGATAAATAAGTTTTTGTTAAGCAGAGGTATTAAGGCATATGGACTGAAGGCAGCTATATGGAATTAGATCACGGATCAACCATAACCTTTATTGACTTGTGGAATGGGCTGAAAGGCCTGAATCGCCTATTCCTGTCCCCATGTTCCTAAAATATCTAAAACAGCTTTTTAGATCACTGTGGGATGCTGCATAACATATCAGGGTAATTCAGCATGCTACAGAGATCCAGGGAGAAACGAGGTATTATTCTACAGAAGTTACAAGGGATTACTCTTCCTTATGACTTGGCACAATTTCTTACAGCCTCACTGTAAATTGCAGGGTTTACAGACATTTTCCTGTTTCGCTCAGTATCTAGCCTTGTATATTATTAATGACAATGATCTGCGGCTTTGACAGATAAATCCCCACAGCCATCTGGTAAGAAGCATCGAACAAATAGATGTTGTCAAAATATTTTAATACTGGTGACAATCACAATCATTTTGTGCAGTGGAGAAAGGGCCTACACTAATTTTTCCAGATTGTAGATAGACACCGTGAACATCTTAAACAATATCATTGTCAACACAAAGATTGCCACACGAAACAATGTTTCACAATTTTAATTATCTTAATTAAATTGATCAGTCAACATATTTTATTTCTAATCAGTATATTCTGCTGTAAGCCCACCTCTGATGTAATGCATTGCTTATTGCAACTATCCGCAGTTGTAACATTTCACCTTACCAGCTAGTTTTATTGTACTTTATTAAGTTGCTTAGTATTTCAAGATTCGAAATATCACTCAGTGACAAAATGCAGTTACACTGAGCAGAATGTAACCAGCTAAGCTCTAAGTTCAACACCACATGAATTTGTTAGTGAAACATTGCCTCAGTTTAGAGAAAGAAAACTACATTTAAACTCATCGACCTATCACTTGTCTAATTAATTCTTCTGGATTTTAGTTCTCAGATCTTGCTATCCCTTGCTTCCTCTCTCCAACAACTTCTTGCTACGTAAAAGACCAAAACAGCAGCTCCTTGTTGTCTGTACTAAATACCTTAACTTGGGTCCAGTATTCTGTTGAAGCTGCACTCTATCAAGCTGGCCTTTCTACTTCTTGCATGAATAAAAACATGTACTTATTGGGGCTGAAATTCCACTTATGTTAGACCTGATGCCTTGAGAACTAACTTCAAATAACCACACAACATGTAGAAGACAGATAACGTTTTTCTATTGATGAAAACTGGAATAAAATGTCAATGTTAATGTTAAATTAAAGGCATCCTGCAACTCTTCACGAGATTTTAAGAAGACATTAACTCACCAAATTCCCAAGTTCAGTGTTATGCCTTACTGTTTTGTTGAAATGACCTCTCGTAGTGTTAACTCAAATTTAACTTTTAAACACATTGGATTCCAAGATTTTGCCAGTGGACTGAAGACCATCTGTATGTCTAAGAGATTTGTAAATCACTGTATTTGACCATGGATATGCTGCATTTAATGGGGATGTACTGTTCTACAACAGTTACTTATTTGTTTCATAGGCTTCTTATATGGAATCATCTGCATTGCAATGGCTGCATTGTCCTCTGTGATGGGTGGCGTACTACAGGTAGGATTTACCTGTTTATAGAAGTAATGAGACGTCACTTCACATTTACTGAAATTTAGCCTTCATTAGCATGGCCAGATCTCATGCATTCAGCATTCTTTCTTTTTAAATAACTGCTGTCAGGGAGAACACAATCTGGCTGAGAAATCATGATGTAAACTCCAACAATACACATTAGTCACTCACCTCATCTTTTCTTACTGTACCAACGTGAGGTTTCCATTTCTTGTGCAAGACTCCAGTGGTTAGATTCTCAGAGATTGCCAGTTTAGGCCTACAGACCTATCCTAAAAGCTTAATTGAGAAAACTGAGAAGATCTTTACATCCAGAGATAATTGCATCAGTCTGAGCTGCATTTGGAGCCCAATCTAGTTGAAAGAGCTTTGTGCTGAGTGTTGCCAGGTTTGTATATTCCAATAACACTTTTCCCCTCAACACTTGTGCAAGTAGGAATTCCTCCCCAGACGGAGACCATACTGTGTTCCTTCTGCTGAATAAAAGATTCTTACTAATTCACCAGAAATAGTCAATTCATTATAAATTCATGGGGTATGGGTGTAACTAGCTGGGACATAACTTATGCCCATCTGTTACTACCCCTTCAAATGAGGGCTTGCTAAGGTTTCTTAGATATTCGCTGATGGAATGTGCGCATCCCTGGCTGGGCCACCATTTTTTGTAAATGTCTAGTTTGCCCATAAGGTGGTAGTGAGCTGCCTTCTTGAGTTGCTGCAGTCTATGTGCTTAGAAATTTCCTAACAGATAACAGCCTGAACCTTTATCCCCATGATTTGAAATTTGTAATTTTGTGCTACTTCTTTGTACCTTTGTGTTTACTTGTGATCGTGTTGGCGGGATATTTCCAATGGACCTCTGAATCTTGCTATCAGGCTCAAATGGGTATCAGAAGTCTTGAACAACTTGACTTTCTCTTGGGAAATAGGGCAGGACAGGTGACAGTAGGGGGAGCACTTTGGGACCTGTGACCATACTTCTATTAATTTTAAAACAGTTATGGAAAAAGACAAAACTGGTCCACAGGTTCAAATTCTAAATTGGGGCAAGGAGAATTTTGATGGAATTAGATAGGAGCTTACAGGAGTTGATTGGAGTAGTTTGTTTGCAGGCAAAGGGACCTCAGGCATGTGGCAGTCCTTTAAGAAGTGTGATAGACAGAGTTCAAGATCTATATGTTCCTGTGAGGGTGACGGGCACAGTTAGCAGGAGTGGGGAGCCCTGGGTGACAAGATTTGAGGCTTTGACCACAAAAAAAGAAAAGCATGGCTTGGGAGCAGGCAGCTGGGATCAAGGGAATCCCTAGAGGTACATAGGGGATACAGGAGTTTACTGAAGAAGGAAATCAGGACGGTGAAAAGTGGGCAACAGGTAGCTTTCGCTGAGAAGATTAGGTGAATCCAAAGAGGTTCTATAAGTATGTTAAAGGAAAAATAATAATTCCATAGAGAATAGGACTCCTCAAGGACCAAAGTAGACATGTACGCGTGGAACCACAAGAGATGGTGAGGCCTTCAATGAATTCTCCACCTCTGTGTTTACCATGGAGAAAGACATGAAGCCTTGGGAACCTGGGGACAGTCCAGATCATAGTACAGGAGGTATTGGAAGTATTAGAATGTGCAAAGGTGGATAAATTCCCTGTTCCTGACCAGATGCTTCCAGGAACTCTGCACGAGGTTAGAGAAGAAATTGCGGGGGCCCTGGCTATATATTTGCATCATTGTTAGCCACGGATGAGGTCTCAGAAGACTGAAGGGTAGCGAATGTTGTGCCCTTATTCAAGAAGGACTGTAATGAAAAAGCTGGCAATTATAGACCAGTAAGCTTAACATCTGTTGCAGGTAAGTTACTTGAGAAGATTCTGAGGGATAAGATATACATGCATTTGTAAAGATAGGGTTTGATTAGGAGTAGTCAGCATGGCTTCACAGGTCGGAGATCATGCCTCACAAATTTGTTAGAGTTCTTTGATGAAGTGACCAGGAAGGCTGATGAGGGCAGATTGGTAGACATAGTCTGTGTGGATTTCATTGAGGCCTTTGATAAGGTTCCACATGGTAGGCTGCTCTGGAAGGTTATATCACATGGAATTGAGGGAGAGTTGGCAAATTGGATACACAGAGATAGTAGGAACTGCAGGTACTGGAGAATCTGAGATAAGAAGGTGTACAGCTGGATGAACACAGCAGGCCAAGCAGCATCAGAGGAGCAGGAAAGCTGACGTTTCAGGCCTAGACCCTGCTTCAGAAATGGGGGAGGGGAAGCGGGTTCTTGAAATAAATAGGAAGAGAGGGGGAGGTTGATAGAAGATGGATAGCGGAGAAGATAGGTGGAGAGGACACAGACAGGTCAAAGAGGCGGGGATGGAGCCAGTAAATGTGAGTATAGCTAGGGAGTTAGGGAGGAGATAGGTCAGTTCAGGGAGGACGGACAAGCCAGGAGAGCGGGATGAGGTTAGTAGGTACGGGATGGGCGTGGGAGGAGGGGATAGATGGGAGGAAGGATGGGTTAGAGAGGCGGGGACAAGCTGGGCTGGTTTTGTGATGCGGTAGCAGGAGGGGAGATTTTGAAGTTTGTGCAGTCCACATTGATACCATTGGGCTGCGGGGTTCCCAAGCGGAATATGAGTTGCTGTTCCTGCAACTTTTGGGTGACATCATTGTGGCACTGCAAGAGGCCCAGGATGGACATGTCATCTGAGGAATGTGGGGGGAGGGGGTGCTTTTGAAATGGTTCGCGACAAGGACTTGCAGTTGTTTAGTGTGAACCGAGTGTAGATGTTCTGCCTCCGCTTGGTTTCTCCAATGTAGAGGAAGCCACAACAGGAACAGTGGATGCAGTATAGCACATTTAGCAGATGTGTAGGTTAACATCAGCTTGATGTGGAAAGTCTTCTTGGGGCCTGGGATGGGGGTGAGGGAGGAGGTATGGGGGCAAGTGTAGCACTTCCTGCGGTTGCAGGGGAAGGTGCCGGGTGTGGTGGGGTTGGAGGGGAGTGTGCAGCAGACAAGGGAGTCACGGAGAGAGTGGTCCCTCCGGAAAGCAGATAAGGGTGGGGAGGGAAAAATGTCTGGTGTTGGGGTTGGATTGCAGATGGCGGAAGTGTTGGAGGATGATGTGTTGGATCCGGAGGTTAGTGCGGTGGTACGTGAGGACAAGGGGGATTCTGGTTTGGTTGTTATTGTGGGGGGGGGCGAAGGAAGTGGGCATAGGGGATGGCATTTTTGCAGGAAGGTGGGTGGGAGGTGGTGTATTCTCGTTAGCTGTGGTAGTCGATGGGCTTGAAATGGATATCGGTTTCTGGGTGGTTGCTAGAGATGGAAACAGAGAGGTCCAGGAAGGAGAGAGAGGCATTAGAGATGGTCCAGGTGAACTTGAGGTTGGGCTGGAAGGTGTTGGTGAAGTGGATAAAGTGTTCGAGCTCCTCGTGGGAGCACAAGGCGGCGCTGATACAGTCATTAATGTAATGGAAGAAGAGGTGGGGTTTAGGGCCAGTGTAGCTACGGAAGAGAGATTGTTCCATGTAGCCCACAAAGAGGCAGTCATACGTTGGGCCCATGCGGGTACCCATGGCCACCTCCTTTGTCCGACCACCTAGTCACTGAAAAGGTTAGTAGGTACTTTCATGCGGTACCGCCACATCTGCTCCCAGGACGAGGCATTCCGCCCCCGTACATCTCAGATGTCCTCGTTTTTCAAGGACCGCAACATTTCCCCCCACCTCGCCAGCGGTCGAGAATGCCCTCGACCACGTCTCCCACATTTCCCGCAACTCATCCCTCACACCCCGTCCCTGCAATAACCACCAAAAGAGAATCCCCCTCTTCCTCATGTACCACCCCACCAACCTCCGGATCCAACACATCATCCTCCGACACTTCCGCCATCTGCAATCCAACCCCACCACCAGACATTTTTCCCTCCCCACCCTTATCTGCTTTCCGGAGGGACCACTCTTTCCGGGACTCCATTGTCTGCTCCACACTCCCCTCCAGCCCTGGCACACCCGGCACTTTTCCCTGCAACCGCAGGAAGTGCTCCACCTGCTTCTACACCTCCCCCCTCACCCCTATCCCAGGCCCCAAGAAGACTTGCCACATCAAGCAGATTTTCACCTGCACATCTGCTAATGTGGTATACTGCATCCGTTGTTCCCGTTATGGCTTCCTCTACATCGGGGAAACCAAGCGGAGGCTTGGGGACCGCTTTGCAGAACACCTCCGCTCGGTCCGCACTAAACAACTGCACTTCACAGTTGCGAACCATTTTAACTCCCCCTCCCATTTCTCAGACGACATCCTGGGCCCCCTGCAGTGCCACAACAATGCCACCCGAAGGTTGCAGGAACAGCAACTCATATTCAGATTGGGAACCTTGCAGCCCAATGGTTTCAGTGTGGACTTCACAAGCTTCAAAATTTCCCCTCCCCCCACCACCGCATCCCAAAAACAACCCAGCTCATATCCTTCCACCCACATATCCCCTCGCCCTACCTCCATGTCCTACCTACTAATGTCATTCCGCCCCCTTGACCCGTCTGTCCTCCCTGGACTGACCTATTTCCTCCGTAACTCCTCATCTTTACTGGCTCCATCCCCCACCTCTTTGACTTGTCTGTCTCCTCTCCACCTATCTTCCCCTCTATCCATCTTCTATCCGCCTTCCCCCTCTCCCTATTTATTTCAGAACGCCCTTCCCCTCCCCCATTTCTGAAGAAAGGTCTAGACCCAAAATGTCAGCTTTCCTGCTCCTCTAATGCTGCTTGGCCTGCTGTGTTCATTCAGCTCCACATCTTGTTATCTCAAATTGGATACACAGTTGGCTTGATGGTAGGAAGCAGAGGGTAATACTGAAAAGATGCTTGTCTGACTGGAGGCCTGTGACTAATGGTGTGCCTCAAGGGTCGGTGCTGGGCCCACTGCTGTTTGTTATCTATATTGATGATTTGGATGAGAATGTACAAGGCGTGATTAGTAAGTTTGATGGTGCTAAAATAGACGGTTTCGTAGGCAGTGAGGAAGGTTATCAGTAATTGCAGCAGGATCTTGATCAGCTAGAGAAGTGGGTTGAGAAATGACAAATGGAGTTTAATATAGATAAGTGTAAGGTGTTGTATTTTGGAAAGACAAGTCAAGGTACGAGTTTCATGATGAATGGTAGGCCCTTAAGGAGTGTAGTGGAACAGAGGTACCGTGGAGTTCAGATGCACAGTTCTCTGAAAGTGGAGTCACAGGTAGACAGGGCAGTGAAGAAGGCTTTTGGCACACTGGCCTAGATCAGTCAGGGCATTGAGTATAAAAGTTGGGAAATTCTGATGCAGATGTACGTGGCATTGGTGAGGCTGCACTTGGAATATTGTATTCAGTTTTGGTCACCTTGCTGGAGGAAGGATATTATTAAAATGGAAAGAGTGCAGAAGGAACTTACAAGGATGTTGCCAGGACTTAAGGGACTGTTATAGGGAGAGGTTAGACAAGCTGAGATTTTTTTTTCTTTAGAGCTGAGGAGACTTGTGGGGGGGTGGTCTTCTCAAAGTGTATAAGATAATGAGAGGTATGGATAGGATGAATGCAGTCAGTCTTTTTCCCAGAGATAATGGGAACTGCAGATGCTGGAGAATCCAAGATAACAAGGTGTGAAGCTGGATGAACACAGCAGGCCAAGCAGCATCTCAGGAACACAGATGCTGCTTGGCCTGAAGTGTTCATCCAGCTTCACACTTTGATATCTAGTCTTTTTCCCAGGGTTGGGGAAGTGATGACAAGAAGACATCAGTTTAAGGTAAGAAGGGAAAGAATACAGGGGAACCTGAGGGGCAGCTTTTTGACACAGAGGGTTTAACACTCATGGAATGAGCTGCTAGTGGACATGGTTGAGGCAGGTACATTAACAACGTTTAAAAGGCATTTGGACGAATACATGGATAAGAACGGTTTAGAAGGATATGGGCCAAGGGCAGGGAAATGGGGTTAGCGGGGATGGACATTTTGGTCGGCACGGACCAGTGTGGGCCGAAGGACCTGCCGCCGTGTTATAGCACTCTATGACTCTCTCTAAGTCTGCTCAGTGTGGGCGATAATTACTCACTGGTACTTCGCCAGCTGATCAAGATGCTGCTGCAATTTCTGAATACCTTCCTCACTGTCCACGTTACCACCTACTTCAGTCGCAAACTTACTAATCATACCTTATGAGTATATTTTCCCTGATTTGGCCATTTTCCCTGCATCCATTAGTGAGTTCCTCTCAAGGCTTGAGGGCTAACAGGAAGCAATCATCTCGAAAGCAGCAGAATTGTTCATTGTTCCCTGAAGGTGACAACGCAGGTCAATAGGGTGGTCAAGAAGGCATGTGGCATGCTTTCCTTCATTGGGCGGGGTATTGAGTACAAGAGTTGGCAGATCATGTTGCAGTTGTATAGGACTTTGGTTGGGCCACATTTGGAGTACTGTGTGCAGTTCTGGTCGCCACATTACCTAAAGGATGTGGATGCTTTGGAGAGGGTGCAGAGGAGATTCACCAGGATGTTGCCTGGTATGGAGGGTGCTAGCTATGAAGAGAGGTTGAGTAGATTAGGATTATTTTCATTAGAAAGACAGAGGTCGATGGGGGACCTGATTGAGGTCTACAAAATCATGATGGGTATAGACAGGGTGGATAGCAAGAAGCTTTTCCCCAGAGTGGGGGACTCAATTACTAGGGGTCATGAGTTCAAAGCAAGAGGAGGAAAGTTTAAGGGAGATATGCGTGGAAAGCTCTTTACACAGAGGGTGGTGGGTGCCTGGAACACGTTGCCAGCGGAGGTGGTAGACGCAGACACGTTAGCGTCTTTTAAGATATACTTGGACAGGAGGGCCGAAGGGCCTGTTCCTGTGCTGTAGGTTTCTTTGCTCTTTGTTTTTCTGTTTAATAACATGGCAGATAAGAGAGGGAATGCACTTCAAAATGGTGGCACCCTCTCTGCAAATATTTCATATTTAAAACATGCAATGGCCTCTGCAGCCAGGCCACCACTGTGGCAGGATACCTGCTGCTGCACTTCAAGTAGACTGAGAGGCCTCCAAGTCTACCTGGGGAGCTGGCTCCTGGTCTGCTACTTGTTCCCATGCAGTTGAACTGTTCTTCGCCACATGCAGTGACCTGGAGGCTGACGCTGGCACAGAATGAACTGGGAAATTGGCATGCTAGGAGCGACATGAAGCTATGTACCCACCTCCATACCTGCCCTCAGACACTGCTGAAAATCCTGCCTCTCAGTTTGTGCTGGGTTCAACCCCAATTTTTATAGCGTTATGTTGAACTGCCTGTCTATTAAGAAACATTTTCTGATTCAGTGCTTTCAACAAATTGATATTCTGGACCAATGCAGACAGTGCCTTCAGGAGAAAGAAAGTTTAATAGAGAACAGGAAACATCATTAGAATATTCCAATTACAGAGCTGCAGCAGGACCTTACAGCATACAATTTACCTAAGGATCAAAGGTAACGAGTTATTCCGTGACAACAGCAGCCGAAAGGTTAAAACCTATTTTAAACTGAGAGGCAAAGGAATGTGAAATAAATCTGGTTTCCGTGAATTGTCCTCTTAAAACTGTTTCACATCTCTCTGTCACAGATATCACACAAATATATCAGCAATCCACTCTCTCTTCTGTTTTTCCAGGCTGCCCTCACTATTTTTGGAATTCTTGGTGGTCCATTACTCGGGGTATTCCTGCTAGGCATGATATTCCGTTGTGCTAATTCAATTGTAAGTATCTGACAGACATCAGAAGCTCATGAAGGGGTTATACAAACAATCTGGAACTGAAATAGATAGCTTTGGGAGGAAATGGGGAACGTAATGTAAATTAGTCGAAGGCCAAAGAGATCCAAGTACATCAATAATTAAAAGTGACAAAATGTACAGAAAATGGCAAAGCAAAAGAATACAATAGGGATACGCCGGGCTTCTGCTATACAGAGCTTTGCTTCAACTGCACCTGAACAATTGTAAACAGTTCTGGGCAACACTACTTTGGAGGGATGTATTAGCCTCAGGGGGAGTGCAAGTTTGATTTTCCAGAAATAATTCAAAGGATTAATTTCAACAAAATAATGTTGTGTTCTCAGGAATTTAGTATATTAAGGACTGGTTAAGGGATGTTTTGAATGATTTTCATGATAAAATGTGAATAGGGTTGATAGAATTACCTATTTCTGTTGGCTGGCCTTTGGAATAAGTCAGATAGCCTGAAAATTAGAACTCAACCATTCCAGAATGAAATTAGAAAACACGAAGGCATGTAAAATGTGATCATTTGGATTTCTGTTCCACAAGTGGCAATTGATGTTGGATCAGGTGTAAATTTTAAAGATGAGATTGATTGATAGTTTTATTAGACTAGGATTAAAGGGTATGGGGCAAAGGTACTTAGATGAAATTTGGTCTCAGTGAGTCATAATCTCAATGAATGGCAGTGGAACAGGCTTGAGGGACTAAATGGTTTACTTCTGTTTTTGTTTCATAAATACCCATGGTAATTTAATGCCTGGTTTTAGGTGTATATGTCTGTAGAATGCTGCGACCATTCCTCTTTCCTGGACTGCTTCTACGTTCAGCTTATAGTGATAGAGGTACAACCATTGAGTTTCAACTGGAAGAGGCTGTTATCTTAAACAAAGTATATTTATGCATGTTATCAGTCAGGTTCAAGTTACATTAGACAAGCAGTAGTTTAGCAATACAGCAGTTGAGTACTGCTGAAAAAGGTACGTCGGCCTATCACCCAAATGACTGATGTGGTATATGAATTTCAGCTCTGTTGTGATGCTAGGTATTTAGCTGCACATCCCAAAGATGGTGGATGGCATCAAAGAGCAACAAGCAAGCTACTGACTGTAACCAAGTAGCCCATGCTTCCAAAGCTCGATGTAGTATCCAACATTAGGTATGATTCTGCAACTGGACAACATTTGTTACATAATCCTGATTGTAGAAAGAATTATGCTGCCAGTTGATTTGGGTTCCTCTCTCAGACTGCAAATTAAGGCATGTACTGAAAGGTACACTTATCGGTACATAGAATCTGTTCTTTCCAGACAGAAAGAATGCAATAGGTTAGAGTCATTCCCTGGTTCATACCTCAAGGCAATACTTTGCTCAGTCAGAGTCACCTTTCCTTGTTTAAAACACAAAGCCTGACAGCTAAGGATTAACTATCATTATGTCATGCGCTGTCCATGGCAGCACCTCTAGCAATCAGAATTCACTTGCTAACCAATAAGCATTCTCCTGTCATACGGTATAAATATTGGTTTCCCTTTTGACTTCAGTCTTCTTGTGACATGACCTGATTTAGCAAGAGAAGTTTTGTCAAACTGTGTCTTCTCAGCAAGACCCAAGTTACATGAACATTGTGACTAACAGTATAAGAAACCTATGAATCTTTTCACTTCACAAGGTTTAAGATTTTCTGCCTTACTGTTACCCAAGCCAGTATGACATCATCACAGTGGCCAAAACTTTTCACAGCCTCCAGCATTAACCGTTTCAGAACTATTATATTGCATAATAGATTTAACTTACACTTTTGGACCTTATTACTGATTAGCATCTCTTGAATTTCTCTGAAGGCATTCAAACAGGCATATATAAGTTTAGCACACAAGTAATGAAGTGATCAAATGCCGTTTTTGTGGAGTTGTAAAGTTGGTATTCATTAACTAAGGATTGAATTAGATAGCCCCAAAACAGGCATGAGAATCACAATGTGAAATTACCCCACATCAGTCAAAGAGAACGTAGACAGCATGCCAACTTTGTGCTCCCTGCTCATTGCAATAATTGTTCCAGGTTGCCAGGAGTAACTGGAATGAACACAATGGCAGAGTGCCCAATAATGTTGTCTGATAACACATACTTAAAGTTCACCTGCACTTCTTAAATATAACCTGCACCTCTTATGCAGAAGGTACATTGTGACTGCTGGCAGTGACAGGATCATTTTGAATCGTGCAACAAAGCAGTGGCTAATGATGGGAGAGAGCATGCACCCATGTTTTTTCATGCTGCAAGGCAATCTTGAAAGCGGAGGTGAAAAAGAAGAAAGATGTTCTGTTTCCACATTAGACACAGGGCATTATCCTGCAGATAAAGAATGAGACAGCAGTGGGAACAAATAACCATAGGTCACTGACGGGTGTTATAGCCTTGACTGAGTGGATTTAATGTTCTACTGCTTGTATGCTGACCTCACAGTGTGGGGAAACACTGCTGCAGTAGGAATGCTACTGGACTAGTAATCAAGAACCCAAACTAACATTCTGGTGAAATTTAATCCAGATTTGCATTGGGTTCAAAGAGCTGGCCTAGTCATGTCCATTTAAAAAAAATCAACAAAACACATCTGGGTCACTATTGCCCTTCAGGGACAGAAACCAGACATCCTTTCCTGGGCTGGCCTATACGTGACTCCAGATCCACAGCAGTGTGGCTGACTCTTAAGTGACTTGTGGCCAATTAAGGAGGAACAATAAATGCCGTCCTCGCCAATGATACTGATCACAGATGAAGTGCCAGCTGACTGGAGGATTGCTAATGTTGTTCCGTTGTTCAAGAAGGACAGCAGAGATATTCCAGGTAATTACAGACCACCTAATCCTATGTTAGTAGTAGGGACGTTGTTGGGAAAAAAGTCTGAAGGATTGGATTAATTAATACTTGGAAAGGTAGGGATTGATCAGGGATAACCAGCATGGATTTATTACAGATAATGGGAGCCGCAGATACCGGAGAATCCAAGATAACAAAGTGTGGAACTGGATGAACGCAGCAAGCCAAGCAGCATCTTAGGAGCACAAAAGCCGACGTTTCAGGCCGAGAACCTTCATCAGAAAAGGGGGAGCGGGAGAGGGTTCTGAAATAAATAGGGAAAGAGGGGGAGGCGGACCGAAGATGGATAGAGGAGAAGATCGGTGGAGAGGAGACAGACAAGTTGAAGGGGCGGGGATGGAGCCAGTAGAGATGAGTGTAGGTGGGGAAGTAGGGAGGGGCTAGGTCAGTCCAGGGAGGACGGACAGGTCAAGGGAGCAGGATGAGGTTAGTAGGTAGGAAATGGAGGTGCAGCTCAAGGTGGGAGGAGGGGAGAGGTGAGACGAAGAACAGGTTAGGGAGGCACGGACGAGCTGGGCTGGTTTTGGGATGCGGTGGGGGGAGGGGGGATTTTGAAGCTTGTGAAATCCACTTTGATACCATTGGGCTGCAGGGTTCCCAGGCGGAATATGTGTTGCTGTTCCTGCAACCTTCGGGTGGCATCATTGTGGCACTGCAGGAGGCCCAGGTTGGACAGGTCGTCTAAGGAATGGGAGCGGAGTTGAAGTGGTTTGCGACTGGGAGGTGCAGTTGTTTATTGCAAACCGAGCGTAGGTGTTCTGCAAAGCGGTCCCTAAGCCTCTGCTTGGTTTCCCCCATGTAGAGGAAGCCACAACGGGTACAGTGGATGCAGTATATCACATTGGCAGACGTGTAGGTTAACATCAGCTTGATGTGGAAAGTCTTCTTGGGGCCTGGGATGGGGGTGAGGGAGGAGGTATGGGGGCAAGTGTAGCACTTCCTGCGGTTGCAGGGGAAGGTGCTGGGTGTGGTGGGGATGGAGGGGAGTGTGGAGCGGACAAGGGAGTCACGGAGAGAGTGGTCCCTCTGGAAGCCAGACAAGGGTGGGGATGGAAAAATGTCTTTGGTGGGGATGGAAAAATGTCTTTGGTGGTGGGGTTGGATTGCAGGTGGCGGAAGTGTTGGAGGATGATGCGTTGGATCCGGAGGTTGGTGGGGTGGTATGTGAGGACAAGGGGGACTCTCTTTTGGCGATTATTGCGGAGACAGGGTGTGAGGGATCAGTTGTGGGAAATGTGGGAGACCATGGTTGAGGATGTTCTCGACCACTGCAGGGGAATGTTGCAGTCCTTGAAGAACGAGGACATCTGAGATGTATGGGAGTGGAATGCCTCATCCTGGGAGCAGATGCGGTGGAGGCGAAGGAATTGGGAATAGGAGATGGAATTTTTGCAGGAAGGTTGGTGGGAGGACGTGTATTCTAGGCAGCTGTGGGCGTCGGTCGGCTTGAAATAAATATCGGTTTCTCGGTGGTTGCCTGAGATGGAGACAGAGAGGTCCAGGAAGGTGAGGGATGTGTTGGACATGGTGCAAGTGAACTTGAGGTTGGGATGGAAGGTGTTGGTGAAGTGAATGAACTGTTAGGGGGGGCTGAGGGCCAATGTCGGTGCAGAAGAGGGATTGTTTCATGAAACCTACAAAGAGGCAGGCATAGCTTGGGCCCATGCGGGTACCCACGGACACTCCTTTATTAGAGGGAGATTCTCTCTGACTAATTTAGTTGAGTTTTTTTGAAAAGTTGACTAAATATATTGATGATGGAGTTCTATTGATGTGGTTTACATGGTCTTCTGTAAGGCCTCTGACAAGGCCCCACGTGGATAACTCACTCAAGAGTTACGTGACCTTGGGATCCACAGCAAATTGGCAAAATGGGTCCAAAACTGATTTAAAACTGGAGGCGAAGGATGGTGAAGGGTTGTTTTTATGATTAGAAGCCTGTGAACAGCAGTTTAGCACAGGGATCAAAGCTGAGACTGTTACATTAACGACTTGGATGTGAATGTAGAGGATATAATTATAATTCTCCAGATGACATGAAAATTGGTGGTGTTGTATTGGAGGAGGATGGTCTCAGGCTGTAGTCTGATATTGATTAGCTGGTGATTAGGGAACAACAGTAGCAGATGGAATTTAATCCCAATAACTGACGGTTGATGCGTTTTAGGACGTCTAATAAGGGAAAGATATACATAATGAATGGTAGGTCCCTTGGGAGTACTGAGGAATATAAGCACCTAGGTATACAATTCATAAATCCCTGAAGGTGTCAGCACAGGTAGGGTGATGAAGGCTTATGGGTTACATGCCTTCATGAGCCATGGTGTACACCATAGGAGGAATAAAGTCTTGTTACAACTTTATAAAACATTAGTTAAGCAACAGTAGGAATCCTATGTGCAATTCTGAGTTGCCACACAATCAGAAGGACTTGGATTTTGCCTGGGGTGAAAAGTCTTAGTTGTGTGGTGAGACTGGCTAGGCTGAGTTTATTTTCACTTGGAGCAGAGGAGGCTGAGGGAGTATCTGAGTGAGGTATACACATTTATGAGAGACATACACAGTCAATTGTGAGAATCTCTTCCCCTTGGCATGTGTCTAAGACCAAAGGGTCCTGAGAAAGTGGTGGAGGCAGGTACTGTCGCGACATTTATTAAATGCTTCAATGAGTACTTAATGTGTCAAGGCATAGTAGGCTGTAGACCAAGTGCAGGTAAATGGGATTTGTGTAGTTTTGGGTTTATTGGTCAATAAATATGACATTTGTGCTGCAGCAACACAAGGGGCAAGGACAGTGCATGTGCCAAATTGTCAGATGGTAAAGTTACACACATTTCATTGGACAGCACCCAAATCCAGATTTATTAGATTCACTTTATAGAATATTGATGGGCAAATGCAACAGGAACGCCAGTTCTTTGGGAAGCCTGCCAGAAAACTGGAATTCACCAGGTATAGAAGACTTTAGCAACAATTTGGCATAGGACTTTGTACAAAATTTGGCACAAATACTTTCCAGTATGATCAACTCTTATAAATAAGCTTGCAGAACCGAAACATGATGCAATAACCTACACCCTAAAGCCCAGTGAACAGACATACCCTGAACTAACTGTAACATATTCCAGGGAATACACACTGTCAGCATTCAGTGTATCACATCGCCGGGAACATACATGTCCAGCATTCAACTGTTGTATTGCAGTGGATACACACACTGAGCACTTGCTGCAACATGTCCCAGTGAATACACACGCTCAGCGCTCACTGCATCATGTTCCAGTGAATTGATACGCTGCAGTCAGTCTGTCACTTTCCAATGAACAGAGACATCCCATTCAATACACATGCCAAGCATTCATTGTTTAATATATCATGCACTCACTGTATGCCTGTCCCAGTAAATAGAAAAAGCCCTGTGTTCCCTGCAATCGTGTCTGAATGACTGTGCACACCCTGCACTCAATGTATTATAAACTGGTGTATAGACACACATAAGCTGACACTGTACGACTTCATGGTGAATGCACAAGTTCACATACTCAGTGTATCACATCTCGGTGAACACACACACCCATCACTCACTGTATATATCCCAGAAAATTCACACACACTGCCCCCACTGTATCATGTCCTACTGAATACAAATACACAACATTCACTGTATTACTGTACCAAACTCTCTTTCGAAGTCCAGATATAATGATGTGAACTAAGGCTATCCAGAGGCTTTCTCAGTATCAGAGATAATGGGAACTGCAGATGCTGGAGAATCCAAGATAACAAAGTGTGGAGCTGGATGAACACAGCGGGCCAAGCAGCATCTTAGGAGCACAAAAGCTGACGTTTCGGGCCTAGACCCGTCATCAGAAAAGGGGGAGGGGGAGAGGGTTCTGAAATAAATGGGGAGAGAGGGGGAGGTGGATCAAAGATGGATAGAGGAGAAGAGTTGCAGTGGGAGAGATATCCCCTGAGGTTTGTCTGGAGGGAGGACTCCCTGAGCTGTACCCATTCCCGCCATTCCTTCTAGTAGGCTGTCACATCCCAACAGCCATATCTCCCGATTTGCAAGCATCCAAAGATAGATAAAAGTTTGTCTTTCACCTTAGCAGAGCAAAGGAGTTCATTGAGTACCTTGTAGTTCTAGATTCAATTTCTGTCCATCACCACACAGCTGCCTATCTCTGCTATCTCCAATCAAGTTTATTTGTTTCTGTGGGAAGGCCACTTCCGTTGGTCATGATTGAAAAACACCTCCCACTTTGCCCTAGAAGCTTTGAGTGTGTAAAAAACTGTGGGACCACCCAGATTCTCCTTTGTGTAATGTCACAAGGGTTTTCAGTGGCCTGACAATCTTTCAGAGGACAGGAGGTAGAAGGTTCAGTAAGATATGAGTTCTGCTAACAGAGGGATGATTTGAGGTAACTGACTGAAGAAGTAGGTCAGTGACAGGTTTTTGGAGTGACAGAGGGTTTGCCTGAAGTTGATAGACAATTCACACAATGTTTCTTGCTGGGATAATCAAAACTCACCGTCGTCACAAATTTCCTGTCCTTCAATGTATCTGCCATTTCTGGTGCTGGTGAATTTTTAAACTGACCACTGAATCAGGATTCCAAGTCTCAGCCTGCCTCACCCCATCACCAACCCCGCTCACACATCTTCCAGCACTGCCCATCTTCCTGTCCCCACGCCTGCTCCTGACCCTAGCTAGATGCTCCCTACATGAAGGGCAGATATGAAATTAGATTCACTAGTAAAGACAATATCTAACATATAATTATTATAGTTACTCCATGAATACACTGAGCAAGTAACAGTCTGGTATATTTGTGAATCTAATTTCATATCTGCCCTTCATGTAGGGAGCATCTAGCTAGGATCAGGAGCGGGCGTAGGGACAGGAAGATGGGCAGTGCTGGAAGATGTGTGAGCGGGTTTGGTGATGGGGTGAGGCAGGCTGAGACATGGAACCATGATTCAGTGGTCAGTTTAAAAATTCACCAGCACCAAAAATGGCAGATACACTGAAGGACAGGAAATTTGTGACGACGGTGAGTTTTGATTATCCCAGCAAGAAACATTGTGTGAATTGTCTATCAACTTCGGGCAAACCCTCTGTCACTCCAAAAACCTGTCACTGACCTACTTCTTCAGTCAGTTACCTCAAATCATCCCTCTGTTAGCAGAACTCATATCTTACTGAACCTTCTACCTCCTGTCCTCTGAAAGATTGTCAGGCCACTGAAAACCCTTGTGACATTACACAAAGGAGAATCTGGGTGGTCCCACAGTTTTTTACACACTCAAAGCTTCGAGGGCAAAGTGGGAGGTGTTTTTCAATCATGACCAACGGAAGTGGCCTTCCCACAACAGTTCATCCACTTCACCAACACCTTCCACCCCAACCTTCAGTTCAGCTGGGCCATCTCCAGCACATCCCTCAACTTCCTGGACCTCTCAGTCTCCATCTCAGGCAACCAGCTTGTAACTGATGTCCATTTCAAGCCTACCGACTCCCACAGCTACCTAGAATACACGTCCTCCCACCCACCCTCCTGCAAAAATTCCATCGCCTCTTCCCAATTCCTCCGCCTCCGCTGCAACTGCTCCCACGATAAGACATTCCACTCCCGCACATCCCAGATGTCCAAGTTCTTCAAGGACCGCAACGTTCCCCCAACAGTGGTCGAGAACGCCCTTGACCGCGTCTCCCGTATTTCCCGCAACACATCCCTCACACCCCGCCCCCGCCACAACCACCCAAAGAGGATCCCCCTCGTTCTCACACACCACCCTACCAACATCCGGATACAGCGCATCATCCTCCGACACTTCTGCCATTTACAATCCGACCCCACCACCCAAGACATTTTTCCATCCCCACCCCTGTCTGCTTTCCAGAGAGACCACTCTCTCCGTGACTCCCTTGTTCGCTCCACACTGCCCTCCAACCCCACCACACCCGGCACCTTCCCCTGCAACCGCAGGAAATGCTACACTTGCCCCCACACCTCCTCCCTCACCCCTATTCCAGGCCCCAAGATGACATTCCACATTAAGCAGAGGTTCACCTGCACATCTGCCAATGTGGTATACTGCATCCACTGTACCCAGTGTGGCATCCTCTACATTGGGGAAACCAAGCGGAGGCTTGGAGACCGCTTTGCAGAACACCTCCGCTCAGTTCGCAACAAACAACTGCACCTCCCAGTCGCAAACCATTTCCACTCCCCCTCCCATTCTCTAGATGACATGTCCATCATGGGCCTCCTGCAGTGCCACAATGATACCACCCGAAGGTTGCAGGAACAGCAACTCATATTCTGCCTGGGAACCCTGCAGCCTAATGGTATCAATGTGGACTTCACCAGTTTCAAAATCTCCCCTTCCCCTACAGCATCCCTTAACCAGCCCAGTTCGTCCCCTCCCCCCACTGCACCACACAACCAGCCCAGCTCTTCCCCTCCACCCACTGCATCCCAAAACCAGTCCAACCTGTCTCTGCCTCCCTAACCGGTTCTTCCTCTCACCCATCCCTTCCTCCCACCCCAAGCCGCACCCCCATCTACCTACTAACCTCATCCCACCTCCTTGACCTGTCCGTCTTCCCTGGACTGACCTATCCCCTCCCTACCTCCCCACCTATACTCTCTCCACCTATCTTCTTTTCTCTCCATCTTCGGTCCGCCTCCCCCTCTCTCCCTATTTATTCCAGTTCCCTCTCCCCATCCCCCTCTCTGATGAAGGGTCTAGGCCCGAAACATCAGCTTTTGTGCTCCTGAGATGCTGCTTGGCCTGCTGTGTTCATCCAGCCTCACATTTTATCATCTTGGAATTCTCCAGCATCTGCAGTTCCCATTATCTCTGGTATATTTTCAATTAGCTTTTCAAATGGGCAACCCACCAGAACAGAATGTTAATCATCAAGCCACCGACCGTAAGCTGATTTTGCAGGAGAGGGTTGTGGGACTGCAGCTCTGTCTTTTGAATGAGATATTAAACTCAACCTCTGTTTATCCTCTCAGGGGGATGTGAAAAACTTAACTTCCTTTGGGTTGAGTTGGAATTTGGAATTCATTTTCAGAATGTGGGATAAAACCCTAAGACACAAGACACGTGGAGCATCATGAGGGATGAGGGTTCTCAGGCACCTGCTTTGATGTGATCTCAAGGTGGAACCTGGTGCCTGAGTTTTGTTACTGTTTTAAACATTATCACTGATCTGTTGACTGTCTATTTGATTTCAGGGTGCACTAGCTGGTCTTGGTGTCGGTTTCCTACTGACGATGTGGATAGGAATTGGTGGGCATGTCTATCGGCCACTACCTACTCAAACTCGACCATTACCCCTCAGCACAGCAGGATGTCTTGATATCGGTATTAACACATCACAAGCAGCGAGAATAGGCCCTTATTTAACAACACACCATGCACCTGACCTGACTTCCAGGTAAAATGAAAAGAACTGAGACTTTGAATAAAATGTTTATGGGTATTCATGTCCCTACAGTATTGTAGCCTGGCTCTGCTGTGGAAATTATATCAGTCTGTTAAATTACATTTACCATTTTTTTTTCTCCCTGCCTTAGGTATTCCCCTTTCTCATTATTAAAGTTGCATATCTGTCAGTTATTTTTAAAATAGCAATTGGTTAAATCATATCTTGACCGCACATTTGGCACCTGGCATACAGAGAATTGTCAATAACTCTTGTGCTCATTAAGCAGTTTCATCAACAGAGCAGAATTTTCAGATAATTTGTTAAGCCTATTCAGCACTATCCATGTGTAATTACCAGCTACCTTCACATGTGTGGCTTAACACAAGGATCTCTCAAATGTCAGGCAGAGGCTGCAGTTTTCATGTCATGGACAGGCTCACATAACTAGGGCCACTTCACACACTTAGAACGAGAGATTGGGAATACTGGTAAGCAGTATGTACTGGCATTGAGGTTTCCTATTGTCCCCATCATCCAAAGTGTGGATGATGGTGGGGGGGAGGTGATAAATTAAGAGAATTTTTTTATAACCTTGACCCATGCTTAGAACTCTTCAGTGGGCCTATGCTCACCAGAGGCTATCATGCACTCAGTTTAGCAACCACCGTCCTTGGTCAAGAGCACACATTCTCCTAGCTTCTTTGTGTGGGAAGGAGGCTTCCATTCCTAATCTAATTTGTGGCTCTTACATACAATCTTATTAATCTTAGCATGGGAAGAGAATAGCAAGAGTCAGAAAGGCCCAGGTTTTTCAGCACACTGAAAATGATAATTAGCATTAATGACAAGAGCAATGGAAAATTGCACCAAATCTCCACCACATTTGCCTACCAACTTCCACCCCCAAACCCCACTCAGACCTATCTGTGATGCTGTGTAAATGTCTTTTTAGTTTTCTGTATTTTTAATTGTGGATTGAAATTGGAAAATCACTTTTTAATTACAAAGGATTGTTGCACTTTTTAAAAGCAAATAGCCTGCCACTCATTGTACTCTTTACACAGCTGCTTGTTCAAGTAGTAATGGAAGTCCGGAGCCAGGATATAGGTATGAATAAAGCTTTGGCTGGTAGCAAGCAGCTAACTGATGTCTAACTAGTGACCAGTTATCGATGACAAAGGCTTTCTGCCTGCCAATAGTCATGTGATTGACATGAGATACCTATGTAGCTTGGGGATTTGAACGAGATAGTCACAAACAATTGCATCTCCATGAAGGCAGGAGCTGTCTTCTCTGCAGTAAAAGGCATCTCAAGGATAATTTCAGCAAGCCTTGTGGACAGAGACCACTAAACGGCTTTTCTAGTTTTTCCTTCCATCCATTTCTCCTAAGTACTTTTTACTTTCTGTATGTGTGTCGAGGGGGAGTTTATCAAGGAGTTACAGTCTTAACAATTAGAACTTTATGTCAACAGTTTGCAATTCTTTATATATAGTTAGACTCAAATAATTTGTAAAACTCTCATTCTCATTAAATACAGAAACCTGATCTGTTCTTCTCGTCAACCTGGATCAGAAAGACAGGGAAATGGAGGAATTCTGTGGAATTTTTAAAAACTTTGACTTTTGTAGTGACTTCAGGAACAGCAGGACTTGATTTCCAGTGTGCTACTGCACTGAGGATAGAACATTTCTCTGAAACCTCCTAATAAGGAGTCTCTGAGGGTACTCCTGGTCAACACATAGGAGTAAAACTTCTCCTACATCAAACTCTATCTTTGGCAGAATCCCTGGAGAAACAATGCAAAAGATAAGGAATGAAAGTACAAGGAATAAAATATATTCTCATGAATGCCAGGTTTTGTCAAGTAGGCACAGTCCTGTGTACCATACATCTTCAATGACTGAGATATTTACAGTTATAGAAAGAAGCCATTCAGCACGTCATGTCCACACCAGTCAACAAAGATCTGACTGCAATGATCCAGTTATCCAGCTGTTGTCCCCTGGCACTGGAGGTTATGGCAACGCAAGGGAATATCGAAATATTGCTTAATGTTATGAGAGTTTATTACTGAATCATCCTTACAGGCAGTCCATTCGAGTTTCTCCTCAGTTTGACTCTTACCCTTCTGTTTCTTTCCTTAAATATGTGCCTCCTGGATATTGACTCCTCTGCTAACGGAAAAGGTGCTTTCCTCTTCTCATTATCCATGCCCTTCATAATCTTTACTCCTCTATCAGCACCCTCTCAAACTTCACTGCTCAAAAGAAAACAAACCGCAGCTTATCCAATCTTTCTTCATAGCTCAGACACCCCAGCCCAGGAAGCATCCTGTAAATCTCCTCTGCACCCTCTCTCTAGTACAGTCACATCCTTCCTATAATCTGTTGACCGGAACTGCATTCAGCACTCCAGTTGTAAGCTAACCAATTTTTGAAACCGCTCCAGCGTAGAGTTCCAGTATAGACTCCCAGCTCTTCTGTTCCAAATTTCAACTAATAAAGGCAAGTATCCCGTCTACCTTCGTAATACCTTAACTGCTTGTCCTGCTGTCTCAGGGCTCCGTTAGTGTAGACACTGAGGTCCCTTTGTTCTTCTGTACTTTCCAGGGTCCTATCGTCTATAATGTAGACCTTTGGCTTGATTGCCCTTCCCAGGTACATTACCTGACATTTTTCCAGGTTAAATTCCATTTGCCACTACATGCCCAGCTGACTAGTCCCTTGATATCCTCCTGTAGCCTACCACCTGACCAGTTTCTGTTTCACCTGTGAATTTCTTGATGATTCCCCATCCATTTAATTCCAAGTCATTAATGTACATCACAAACAGCAAGGGATCCAGCAGTGATCTCTGTTGAACCCCACTGAAAGCAGATTTCCAGTCACAGAAACATCCCTCTGCAATTATGCTCTGCTTTCTGCCTCTGCTTCAGCTAGTTTTAGATTCAAAGTGCAGCTTTGTTTTGAATCCTGTGAACAGTTATTTTGTTGACCAATCTGCCATAAGGGACTTTATCAAAAGCCTTACTAAATATTGGAGTGAGCCATTCAGCCCCTTGAATGTTCCACCATTCAGTGAGATCATGGCTGATCTGTGGTCTTGTTAACGAAATATGCCTGTCTTCAGCCCATTATCCCTTAACACCTTTGTCAAAAAAAATCTATCTCAGACTTAAAATTAATAGCTGATCCAGCATCTGCTGCTATTTATGGAAGAGAGTTTCAAATACAGATCCCACATTTTGTATAGAAATGCTTCCTGACGTCCCTCCCGAGCGTGGGTCTGGGAATCAGGCTGAGGAGCCGGGTCTTGGGAGCTTTTTGGATCTCCCATCTTGGAGTGAGGCCTTGGCCTGGAGTAAATCTGGACAAATGAGAAAATGAATACCCAGTGGTTTACCAAGGGAAAGGTTTAGAGGGTAAGGGGCCAAACACAGGTAAATGAGACTAGTTTAGTTGGGAAATTTAGTCAGCATGGATGAGTTGGACTGAAGGGTCTGTTTTGTGCTGTATGACTCCATGAGCTGTCTGGGACTAATTCTCAGACTAAAGTCCATATAGACCAAGTAAAATGCATTACCCTCTTGAACACATAGATCACCTCCTCAAAATTCAGTCAAATTTATCAAACATAATCTTCAAATCCATGCTATCCATAATTAATGTGTTTCTCCAAGTGCAGATATATTCTTTCCAACAACTTTCCCACCATCAATGATAGACTAATTGGTTTGTAATTTCCTCATTTATCCTTTCCCCATATTTTTAATAAGGAGAAAATATTAGTTGTCTTCCCATTCCCTGACACCTCACCTGTAGACAGAGAAGATTTTGAAATTACTGCCAAGGCCCTAATATCTCCTCCATTGCCTCCCTAAACAGCATTGGATACATCTTATCTAGGCCAACAAACTTAGATTACTGAAACTACTTGTACTTCCTCTCTCTCACTGTTAATTTCTTCTAATATTTCACATTCCTTCACCCTGATATCCACACTGACAGCATCCTTTTCCATTATGAAAACAAATGTACAGTATTCATTGAAGACTGTGCCCATATCTTTTGCGCCCCATACACATTGTCTTTCTGGTCCTAATGGAACCTTCTCTTTCCTTAGTTAAGCACTTTCTCTTTATGTATTATAAAGAAACTCTTTGAGTTTTCCTTAATTCCACCTGCCAGTGCTTTCTCATGCACATTCTGAGCTTTCTTGATTTCCTTTTTAAGATCACACCTGCAATTTTTATGGCCCTTTCAGGACCGTGCCTTTGACATCTAGGGTTCTTCAGTCTTGGTCCCACCCTTTGTGTTTATGGGAACATATGTGCTTTCTACTGCTCTGACACAATTTGATCTACAAGTATCCACTTCCAGTACACTTTGATCAAATTGCATTTTGCCTTCATAAAATTAGCCTTTCCCCAGTGTAGAATTTATATTCCTGCCTATTCTTAACCTTTATAATCATTATCCTAAACCTAACTAAGATTTTAGTCACTATCTCCAAAATGCTCCCCTATTGCCTTTGTATTCTCCATCCCTAATTGTCATTCAGAAGCTAGTGCTGAGCTGCCTTTTTGACGTTATGATGGAGTAAAGATTGTTGATACAGTAACTGAGCATGGCTAGGCCTAGGACACAACCCAGAGGAATTCCTGCAGAGATATCCTGGAGCTGTTTTGACTGATTTCTAAATAACCACAACCAATTTTCAAACAGCAGAGGGTTTTCGCTGTAATTTCCACTGACTCATTTTGCTAGGACTCCTTGATGTCGCACTATGTCAAATTTGGCCTTGACGTCAAGAACAGTCACTCTCACTTCATGCCTGAAATTCAAATTTTTTTGTCCTTGTTAGTAGCAAGGCTGTAATGAAGCCAGGAGCTGCGTGGCCTTGAAAGAACACACACTGGCATCAGTGATTAGGTTATTACTGAGCAAGTGCTCAGTTTTGATGACACCTTCTATCACTTGCTGATAATCAAGAGTAGACTGGTAATTGGCCAGGATTAGTTTGTTCTGCCTTTTGATTACAGGACGTGGCTGGACAACTTTCCACATTGCTAAATAGAAGCCAGTGTTATAGCTATACTAAAACAGGGTTCTGGAGCATACGTTTTCATTGATGGAATGCTGTGAACCCATAGTCTTGCCTGTACCCCATGCCTTCAGTTGCTTCCTGATATCAAGTGGGGTGAATTACATTGCCTGAATAAGCATTTGTGATGTTGGAAACCTTCAGAGGATGCTTCATTCGCTTGCCAGTTCTGACTGAAGATTGTTGTAAATTTTTCAGCCTTATCTTTTTGCAGTGATGTGCTGGGCTCCTCCATCTATGAGGTTGAACATATTTGTGGAGCCTCTTCCTCCGGTGAGTTGTTGTCCACCATTGTTCATGCCTGGATGTGTCAAGAATGCAGAGCTTAGATCTGATCCCTTGATTGTGAAAATGCTTAGTTTTATTCATCATATGATGCGGCATGCAATTAGTCCTGTTGAGTAGCTTCACGCGCTTGACACCTCATTTTAAGGTAAACCTTCTACACTCTCCATCGAACCACAGTTGATCGCCTGCCTGGATGGTAATGGTTAAGTTGGGCATATTGCTGGACCATGAGACTGAAGTTGTGTTGGATTACAGTTCTGCTGCTATTAGCCCATTGCACCAATTGGATGCCAGCCTTGAGCTGCTAGATCTGTTCGAAGTCATATTCCATTAAACGTGATGATAGCTCTGCATAAGACAATAAAAGGTTTTCTTAAAATGAAGAGAAGGTTTTGTCTCCATGGGACGCTTGTGGTGATCATTCTCACTGACACTGTTATGGACAAATGTATCTGCAATAGAGAGTTTGGTTAAATGAAGTCATTTATGTTTTTCCCTCCTATCGGTTCCCTCACCATTTGCCACAGATCCAGTCTAGCAGAAATGCCCTTTAAAAGTTGACCACCTCAAGTAGTGTTGCTGCTGAGCCGCTGTTGGGGATGGACATTGAAATCTCCCACCCATCTCTGTACCCTTGCCACCCTCAGTGCTTCTTCCAAGTACTGTTCAGTATGGAAAAGAACATATTCATCAGCTGAGGGGGAGGGCACTGTTCATAATCAGCAGTTTCTTTGCCCACGTTTGACCTGGTGCTATGAGACCTTATGGTATATAGAGTCACTATTGAGGAATACATCAATAACTCCCTCCCAGTGTGTACAACGGCGCTGCACTTCTGCTGGTGCTGTCCTACTGGTGGGACGGTGCATTCCAAAGATGGTGATGGTTCTATCTAGGACTTGAACAGTAAGGTAAAATTAGTTGTTGCTTGACTAGGCAGAACAGTTCTGCCAATTTTGGCAGTAGCCCCCAGATGGAGGACTAGGTAGGTTTCATAGGGCTGTGTTGGTGTTGATGTTTCCAGTACATTACTCAATGCCAGGATCAATTCTTGGGACTTTTTAAGAGTTTGTTACCATGGAGTGGCTTGCTTAGCCACTTCATAGGATAGCTAAAAGTGAACCACATTGCTATGGGTCTGGAGTCAGATATAGGCCAGACCAGGTAAGGATGGCAGATTTTCTTCCCAGGCTGGATTAATGAACCACAGCAGCAGTGGTTTAATGTCATCATTGGATTTTTCTTCGATTGAATTTTGACTATCTGCCTTGATGGGCTTTGAACCCAGGTCCATACACCATTACCTGAGACTCTGGATTGCTAGTCCAGAGAGAATGAATGTTGCCTCCACTGATGTTAGCCCATACCAGATAAGCATAATCTTGTGTATCTGAAATCTTCATCACCGCTGCAAAGCAGTCATGTTAGAGGCTTGTGTGTTATGAGGGTATAGCAAAGAAAGTTTTAAAATATGAATTATCTCTAAGGTTTTTAAACTGTGTTTATGGTCTAAGTTTAAATCAATATCCAGTCACAACAGACAAGCAATAAAAACCCGTCAGTTGCCTATTGGTCTCCTGAGATGTCACAGTTTAGTTTAGTTGAAGTAGCTCTGCCTCTGGCCTGTCTGCTCTGGATCTTGCTGCTCCCTTTAACCCAAATACCATTGGTCCAGAGGCACACACAGCTCTACTGTCAGTCTAATATAATAAAATGTGAGGCTGGATGAACACAGCAGGCCAAGCAGCATCTCAGGAGCACAAAAGCTGACGTTTCGGGCCTAGACCCTTCATCAGAGAGGGGGATGGGGGGAGGGAACTGGAATAAATAGGGAGAGAGGGGGAGGCGGACCGAAGATGGAGAGAAAAGAAGATAGGTGGAGAGGAGAGTATAGGTGGGGAGGTAGGGAGGGGATAGGTCAGTCCAGGGAAGACGGCCAGGTCAAGGAGGTGGGATGAGGTTAGTAGGTAGGAGATGGGGGTGCGGCTTGGGGTGGGAGGAAGGGATGGGTGAAAGGAAGAACAGGTTAGGGAGGCAGAGACAGGTTGGACTGGTTTTGGGATGCAGTGGGTGGAGTGGAAGAGCTGGGCTGGTTGTGTGGTGCAGTGGGGGGAGGGGACGAACTGGGCTGGTTTAGGGATGTGTTGGGGGGAAGGGGAGATTTTGAAGCTGGTGAAGTCCACATTGATACCATTGGGCTGCAGGGTTCCCAAGCGGAATATGAGTTGCTGTTCCTGCAACCTTCGGGTGGCATCATTGTGGCACTGCAGGAGGCCCATGACGGACATGTCATCTAAAGAATGGGAGGGGGAGTGGAAATGGTCGCCCAGTCCCTATACACCTGCATTCCGCATGCAGATGGCCTCAAGGCCCTCCGCTTCTTCCTGTCCCGCAGGCCCGACCAGTCCCCCTCCACCGACACCCTCATCCGCCTAGCCGAACTCGTCCTCACCCTCAACAACTTCTCCTTTGACTCCTCCCACTTCCTACAGACTAAAGGGGTGGCCATGGGCACCCACATGGGCCCCAGCTATGCCTGCCTCTTTGTAGGTTACGTGGAACAGTCCCTCTTCCGCACCTACACAGGCCCCAAACCCCACCTCTTCCTCCGGTACATTGATGACTGTATCGGCGCCACCTCTTGCTCCCCAGAGGAGCTCGAACAGTTCATCCACTTCACCAACACCTTCCACCCCAACCTTCAGTTCACCTGGGCCATCTCCAGCACATCCCTCACCTTCCTGGATCTCTCAGTCTCCATCTCAGGCAACCAGCTTGTAACTGATGTCCATTTCAAGCCCACCGACTCCCACAGCTACCTAGAATACACCTCCTCCCACCCACCCTCCTGCAAAAATTCCATCCCCTATTCCCAATTCCTCTGCCTCCGCCGCATCTGCTCCCACGATAAGACATTACACTCCCGCACATCCCAGATGTCCAAGTTCTTCAAGGACCGCAACTTTCCCCCAACAGTGGTCGAGAACGCCCTTGACCGCGTCTCCCGTATTTCCCGCAACACATCCCTCACACCCCGCCCCCGCCACAACCACCCAAAGAGGATCCCCCTCGTTCTCACACACCACCCCACCAACCTCCGGATACAACGCATCATCCTCCGACACTTCTGCCATCTACAATCCGACCCCACCACCCAAGACATTTTTCCATCCCCACCCCTGTCTGCATTCCGGAGAGACCACTCTCTCCGTGACTCCCTTGTTCGCTCCACACTGCCCTGCAACCCCACCACACCCGGCACCTTCCCCTGCAACCGCAGGAAATGCTACACTTGCCCCCACACCTCCTCCCTCACCCCTATCCCAGGCCCCAAGATGACATTCCACATTAAGCAGAGGTTCACCTGCACATCTGCCAATGTGGTATACTGCATCCACTGTACCCGGTGTGGCTTCCTCTACATTGGGGAAACCAAGCGGAGGCTTGGGGACCGCTTTGCAGAACACCTCCGCTCGGTTCGCAACAAACAACTGCACCTCCCAGTCGCAAACCATTTCCACTCCCCCTCCCATTCTTTAGATGACATGTCCATCATGGGCCTCCTGCAGTGCCACAATGATGCCACCCGAAGGTTGCAGGAACAGCAACTCATATTCTGCTTGGGAACCCTGCAGCCTAATGGTATCAATGTGGACTTCACCAGCTTCAAAATCTCCCCTTCCCCCACCGCATCCCTAAACCAGCCCAGTTCGTCTCCTCCCCCCACTGCACCACACAACCAGCCCAGCTCTTCCACTCCACCCACTGCATCCCAAAACCAGTCCAACCTGTCTCTGCCTCCCTAACCTGTTCTTCCTCTCACCCATCCCTTCCTCCCACCCCAAGCCGCACCCCCATCTCCTACCTACTAACCTCATCCCACCTCCTTGACCTGTCCGTCTTCCCTGGACTGACCTATCCCCTCCCTACCTCCCCACCTATACACTCCTCTCCACCTATCTTCTTTTCTCTCCATCTTCGGTCCGCCTCCCCCTCTCTCCCTATTTATTCCAGAACCCCCACCCCATCCCCCTCTCTGATGAAGGGTCTAGGCCCGAAACGTCAGCTTTTGTGCTCCTGAGATGCTGCTTGTCCTGCTGTATTCATCCAGCCTCACATTTTATTATCTTGGATTCTCCAGCATCTGCAGTTCCCATTATCTACTGTCAGTCTGCCTGCTTCTGGGTTCTCACCTTTTTGCCCTTATTGGTGACTCAGTTTGCTCCGTCAGGATGATTTGTTGTCTCCTTGGTGCCAGGATCAGGTATATCACTGAACGGCTACAGAACATTCTAAAAGGGAAAGGGCAAAAAGATTGAAGTAGATATTGACACCAATGATATAGGTATGAGGTGCTGCAAGTACAAATATGGGAGCTAGGAAGTAGGTTAAAATAACAGGACCAAAAGGTAATAATCTCTGGATTACTTCAGGCCCCCCATACGCGTGAGGAGAAACAGGAGGTTAGAAAGTTGAATGGAGAGGTGCTGCAGGAGGGAGAACTGTAGATTTCTGGAATATTATTTTTGCGGTTGGTGGGACTGTACAAGTCAAATGGTTTGGATCTAAACACACCGGGACCAGCGTCTTTATGCAGAGGTTTGCTTGTGCTGTTGAGAGGGTTGAAACTAACTTTGGGGGCGCTGGAATCCAGAGAGAATGTTCAGCAGGAGGAGCTGCACAGCCCAAATTAATAGAGACAATAAATGAGTCAAGAAGACGAAGACATTGTAAGCCAGTTGAGGCACGAGGGAGTTTTGCAAAGTTGGATTGTGGGGAACTTGAAAGTGCGTGGTAAAGTTAAGTCAGCGTAGCTTCATTAAGGGGAGATTATGTCTGACAAATCCGTTGGAAGTATTTGAGGGAGTAATGAGCAAGTTAGACAAAGGAGAGCCAGTGGACGTAATGTATTTGGATTTCTAGATGGCCTTTGTTGCACAGGAGGCTGCTAAATAAGATAAGATGCTGTGGTGTTGGGGTAAGGGTACAGAATTGGCTGACTGGCAGAAAGAAGAGAATAAGGGAGTCTTTTTCAGAATGGTAGCTGGTGAATAGTGGAGTTCTGCAGGCGTCAGTGTTGGGACCACAACTATTCATAGTATACATTAACAATCTGGATGAAGGAACTGATGGCATTGTTGCATAGTTTGCAGATGACACGAAGATAGGTGGAGGCATAGGTAGTGTTGAAGAGGCAGGGAGGATGCAGAAGAACCTTGACAGGCTCAGAGAGTGGACAAAGAAGTGGCAGATAGAATACAATGTGGAAAAGTGTGAGGTTATGCACTTTGGTAGGAAAATTAAAGGCAAAGATTGTTTTCTAAACAGTGAAATGCTTCAGAAATCTGAAGCATGAAGCAACTTAGGAGTCCTAGTTTAGAATTCTGTTAAGATTTAACACGCATGTTCATTTGGCAGTTTAGAAGACAAATGCAATGTTAGCATTTATTTCAAGAGGGCTAGAGTACAAGAGCAGGGATTTATTTATGATGCTCGAAAAGGCTCTAGTCAGAGTGCATTTGGAATATTGTGAGCAGTTTTGGTCTCCATATATAAGGAAGGATGTGCTGGTGTCGGAGGGGATCCAGAGGAGGTTCCCAAAAATTATTTTGGGAGTGAAGGGCTTGATGGTCATATGAGGAGTGGTTGATGACTCTGGGTCTGTACTTAATGGATTTTAGAAGGATGAGAGGGTTCTCATTGAAACATTCAATATACCGAGAGGCCTGGATGGACTGGACATGGAGAAGGTGTTTCCACTAGTAGGTAGTAGCTAGTTTCTACTCGTACCCAACGGCACAGTCTCTGATTGAGGGGACAACTGTTTCTAACTGACTTGAGGAGGAATTTCTTCAGATAGAGGGTGGTAAATCTGTGGAATTTATCGCCACAGAGGGCAATGGAGGCCAAGTCAATGAGCACCTTTCAGGCAGACATGTTCTTTATTAGTAAAGGGATCAAAAGTTAGGGGGAGCAGTCATGAGAATGGTGGTGAGAAACATATCAGCCATGATTGAATGCTGGAGCAGACCTAATGGCCTAGTTCTGTTCTTATACATTATGGTTTTATGGTCTTATCTTTGTGGTAGAGTGACACCCACAGTGATGTTACGAAGGGAGTTCCAGGATTTTCACCCAGTGACACTGAAGGAATGGCAATACAGTTCCAAGTCAGGATGAAGTGTGTTGTAAAGGGGAACTTGCAAGTGATCATTTATTCACGCATCTACTGCTCTTGTCTTTCTAGGTGGAAGAGATCACAAATTGCAAGGTAGTTTGCCACAGAGCTCTGGCAAGTTGCTGAAATTCACACAGTTAGAATGGACACTGTGTGTCACTGGTGGGATGGTGAATGTTGAAGATGGTGGAAAATATTTGATCCCAAAACGTTACCTTCAGAAGATTTTACTCTACAAGTGACATTTCCGTTTCCCAAATTTATTATTTCGATTGAGTCTACCAGTTTAGTCCTGAACTGTGTTATAGTTTGAAATATTCATACTTAACAGATGTGCAAGCAGCAGGGAGTTGGGCTTTAGATTTAGAATAGCTGTAAACACTCCTCAATCTAAGCTCCCTTTTATCAACAGTCTATTTCACAGTAAAACACCATATGATTTTTGCCATACATCAATAACAATCTTAACTTAAACATTCCTGAAAGGAGACTAGATTTTGAAGCCATTGGTCTTGTAGTCATCAGAAGGCTCTGATTCCTTGTTTCCTTTTTGCATTGTTTAAGTTCTGTACTATCAAACAGTTATTGACAACCTTCAACTGTGTTCTCGTTTTCAATTTCAGACCAGCGATTGCAGACACGTTGTATTCAATCTCGTATCTTTACTTGAGCCCAGTAGGAACTGTGACTGTCATGATTGTTGGTCTGATAGTCAGTTTGCTGACAGGTTAGTGTTTACTCTGAGTTTATCAAAGTTTAATAGGCAGGTGAGATGGTATTTTAAAGAGCCACAGTGCAATATTAGTTTCTGTGTAATAAAGTGTAAATTAGATTGAGCAAAGAGCATGTTCTTTTACCCAGAAACGTCCAAATACGAGCTGCTGTCCATCCTGAATAAGATTGAGTTCTGGCATCCTCACTTTGCAGCAGATCTCTACATAATGAATTTAGGGATCCATATTTTGCAGCAGATGCCTATCGGAATGGGCTTGGGGATCCTCACTGCAGTTGATCCCTGCAGAAATGAGATTATGGATCCACACTTTGCACCAGATCCCCATGAGAAGGACCCATTTTTTGCAGCTAATCTCTCTGGGAATTTGGCTGGGAATCCACATTGCAGTTGATCCCTAAGGGAATGAGATTGTGGGTTCACACTTGACAGCAGAATAAGAATGAGTTTGGGCATCCATCCTTCGAGTTTCCAACATTGACACAATGTGTCGTTGAAAAAACCAAGTAGGAGTTTGAGTTTCCTCTGACAGTAGTCAAGCTGGCTACTGACATCAAGTGCCAATGTTTATTTAAGATCTACAGGTTTTCAACCTGAAATGTTAATTTTGTTTCTCTCTCTGCAGATGATACTGAAAATTTCCAGCATTTTCTCTTTTTATTTCTGATATCCAGTATCTGCTGTACTTTGCTTTTGCATCAGAGTTGTTTTTAATCTTCACAAACTGAAATTGACTGAACCATCTCAGACATTATTTATGTAAAGTTAGTTTAACTGAAGCACCAATTTAATTAAAAATAGTCATCACAGCACAATTCCTGTGGCTGGCCTTACACTTCAGATATTGTGAAAGTTTTATTGTGAAGATGATGCTGTCTGAAAGACAGAGTATCTGGTCAGAGTTTGCCAGAACTTCTCTTTAGCTGTTTGTTACACTGTGAGAGAATTACTCTGCCAGTCTGTTCCCATCCCTGAATAGTTTAAATCAAACTGATCTCTGTCCTCTAGATATTTTAATCAGCCTGTTCACATGTTTATGCAGGTATGTGGCACAGGTGGGATATGAACCTGAACGGTTCTGGTCCAGAAACAGGGACACTAATACCATGCCACAAGAGTCCTCATTTGGCTGAGAGATATTTTCTGATTAAACTGTTCAAAATGTGATCACACACACCTCTGGAGCCAGTGGGACTTGAACCCAGGTCTCCTGGCCCAGAGGTAGGGAAATTACTACTGCACCACAAGGAACTTCTAAATCGTACTGCACCAGGTATTTCCAGGCAGTCTACAATACAGGTAATAACCAGACCTGAATTTGCTTAGCATCCGAGATCAATTATTTTGAGATTACCATGGCCATAGGCCCTGTTTGGCCTCCATTAGTGATGGTGACTGTGATCAGCTTTTTGCTCTGACAAGAATCAGTCCTGAAATCACGTAGCATTTTCTTCAATCTCAGTCAGTTTTCAGAGTGGTTGTTTTTGTCATGTGATTGATGTGCACTGAATCTGCTACTGATTCCCATAGGAGGGAAGCAGAACGTGGTGGACAAGAAGCTGCTGATGACTTACAAGGATACGCTATGCTACACCTACTATGTCAACAGAAGTCTGCGTTCTCTGGTATTTGATGATGATTAGCATAGATAAAGGATTGGCTAATTATTAGATGGCAGAGAGTTAGGATAGTGGAGTAGTTTCAGGATGGCAACCTGTAACTAGTGGAGTGCCATAGGGATCATTGCTGAGGCCACAGTTGTTTAAAATATGTACTGACTTGTTTGAGAAACGTGAATGTCAAGTTTGCAGATGACACACAAATAGGTGGGAAGGCAAGTGGTGGCATATAGACATGTTTGAGTGAGTGGGTAAAACTTGGGAGATGGGAGTACAATGTGAAAAACTGGGAGACAATGCATTTTAGTTGGAAGAAGATCTGAACATTATTTAAATAGGAAAAGACTGCAGAAAGCTGCAGCCCAGAGATTTTGGAGTTCTTGACATAAATCACAAAAAGCTACCATCCAAGTTCAGGAGGTAAATGGAAGCCAAATGGAATATGCCCTTTATTTCAAAGGGAATGGAGAATTAAAAATAGGGATGTCTTGCTAAAACACTGCCACGCACTGGACCACATCTAGAATACTGTGAACAGTTTTGGTCTCCTTATCTATGGAAAGATCTGTTCTGGAATTGTAGGCAGACCAGAGAAAGTTCATTAAGTTGACCAGAAACTGGACTGGCCATATAAATACAGTGGTTACCCAAGCAAGTCAGATGCTAGAAATCCCATAACAGTGCAGCTCCGACACCATTCAAGAAACTTGACACCAACCAGGACAAAGTAGCCTGTTTGACTGGCACCAGATCCACAAACATCCTTTCCCATCCCAATGACACTTAGTAGCAATAGTGTGCACTTTGATTTTGTTCCTGATTTACAGCATCCACAGTTCTTTTGCTTTTTATTTACCACCATCTGGACGTTTCACTTCAAGCTACTTACCATCCAGAACTGTAAATATATTGCCATTCTTTCACTGTTGTTGGGTCAAAACCGTTGAAGTCTGCCCCTAACAGCATTCTGGGTCTATCTAAAGCATATTAATTGCAGTGGGTAAAGAAGGCAGTGCACTGCCACCACCTTCTCAAGGGCAACAAGAGATGGGCAATAAATACTGAGCCAGCTTGGAACACCCACACCCAATGAGTAAATTACACAAAACGTTAATACCAGGTAATGTGGGATTTTCTTATGTGGAGAGATTGAGTAGGCTGAGCTTATATTCATTAGAGCTTAGAAAAAATGAAAGGTGAGCTTAATGAAATAGATAAGATTCTTAGGAGTTTTGACAGAGTAGATGCGGTGAGACTTTTCCCCCTTGTGAGTGATTATGGGATCAGAGGATATAATTTTAGGGTAAGGCATTGCCCGTTTAAGTCTGAGATGGGGAAGAATTTCTCCTTTTGAGTGCAGTGAATTGAGAGAATTTATTACCAGGAAGAGCTGTAGAGGCTGGGTCATTAAGTGTATTCTTGGCTGAAACAGTCAGATACTTAATAAGGGAATTGGGTGTTATGGTAATAAGACAGGAAGATGGATTTAAGGATTATCAAATCAGTCATAATCTCAGAAGGGCAAAGCAGACGCAATGGGCTGAGTGACCTACATCTGCTCCTACATCTTATGGCCTTGAGGATTTATGCATGAGAATGACAATACTGTTTCAACTGTGGTTTGGGCATTGATGGATATTTTAGACCAAATGAGAAATTCTCTTGTGTTTAGTGTCACTGATTTCACATAACTGTGTGCCTTATGTTCTGGAATAGGCCTTTACTCCACAGTCTGGAGTGGCTGGGAAAGGTTCTGGAAAAGGGCTGGGAATGAGTATTGTATGTGAATAGACTAATGAATAGAGTGAATTACTAACTACTTTATAGTACTACTCACAGCAGACAATGACAAGATACTCCACAGTCTTGCTGGTGATGTGTTAAATCCACTTTTCAAGTGAAATTCTCCAGTCGTCCTGTGTTTAAAAAGATCTTCATTCTTGAAGATTGATATCCTCAGCAGATCTCCCAGCTGTGTAAGTTTCAGTTTGTCCCTTCTCAGCTGAACAAGAAGCCAGAAAATCTCTGTGCCTTTGTATTGAAGTACACAATAAGGGACACAGGGTTTTCCAATTGACGCAGTTTAAAATTCTGCAAGCAGCTGAAAAGCAATTCCAGTGCTAGTTTTCCAAGTGCTCCATCAGCAAAAATAACAAAGCAAAATCGATGTCCTCGCTAGCAAATCAAATCTCGAATGGGTTCTTCACTTCCATCTAAGTCAGCCCCAGGCCAGAGATCTGTTATCTTATGGTGAGAGATACTCAAGCATATTTAGAGAACAGCCATAAGACTGAAAAAACTTGGGCATTTCTACCTAGAAATGACAGAGGGATTCTTAGTAAGTAATGGACCAACTAGTGAGAAATTGAGTTGTGTCTAATATAGCCAGAACACTGATCTAAACCAAATCATTTCCATTGGTCAATGAGAAATCAACTCAAATTGAGAATTCTTTTTTCCCATGAAGAGTGCACATGTGAAATGAACATTTGGGTGGAAACATTAATATGAAACACTTGGAATGTAAAACAGCTGGATATTTGTAATCAACCTGTCTCAGACATGTTGTGACACACCTCTGGAACATGTGAAACACTTGGAACGTAAAACAGCTGGATATTTGTAATCAACCTGTCTCAGACATGTTGTGACACACCTCTGGAACATGTGGAACTTGAACCCAGACCTTGTGATCCAGCTGTGGGGACACTACCACCACATCATAACAGCGCTGAACGAAAATTTTTATTTCCTTGAGTTTCTCCTAAGTGGTCACCAAAACGTTTTGAAAAATTAATTGTGCTGACATACTGGTTGATCAGTTGAGAGAAGAACCTGAGGAAGCTTTTGGCTATATGTATTTGCAGAGTGGATTTCCATACACAAAACTAGATGGAACTTATTTATGAAAGACTGTGAATTGATACTGTGTGTGCTGTATTCACTCTTGATGTTGTTCCTTTAGATGTTGCCCCCTCGGGACCAACAGGATGTGGTTGCCAAGGAGGAGCTGGAAGCAATAGCTGACACAGAAAAAGTTACTCCCACATTCACTGACCAGGAGCCCATATCCACTGCTGAAGAGCCCATATCCACTGCCGATGAGCCCACATCCACTGAACATGTGCCTGATTCTGAGTAACAGAATCGGGAATCCACAACAGTTATAGTTAGCATGTGGGCTTTCTTCGATAAAAGTGCAGTAAACAAGTCATCAGACTTTGGAGATACCTAACACAGTGGCTTAATGTCTGTGTAAAATTGCCCTGTACATTATTCCATCGATCACTGGATCAGAAATAATATAAACCAGTTCTTATCACCCCTCCCAGTACTTCTCTTTCCCAAACTGCAGTGTAAATGGATTAATTTTTCCATTGCATTTCCAGTCAGATCAAACGAGCAGAAACAGCTCTGAAGATTTTTTACGGTTATAACTTTAAACATTTTAATGTCTGTGTTTTTAAAACTTTTGATGTTATTTGCATTACTTGGGTCAGTGTCAATGTCTACTCCCATAAACAACCCTCATTCTTGTTCTCCACGTGGCTGTGACAAGATCACAAAGTCAAACTGAGAACTTGTGACTGGATTCCAAATTACTGGCGTATGAATTGCAGCCACATGCCATACCTGTTTGGAGTGGAGGGATTGATCATAGACTGCTGTTTGCAGATCAGAGAAGGTTTCACATTCTGAAGTGAACTAAATCAGACTTGGCACAACTTTGTGCAGCTTCTAGCTCGTGTTCCAGCTATTGCCAGCAGTACATTAGCTTCATTGGAGCAACTGCTAAGAATGTTTCCCTGTGTAACAAATTAAGGCCCATGCTGCTCCCATCTAAATCCGATGTGCTCCTCACTCACCGTGCTCTCCATCCAGACTCACTGTGCTCCCATCCCAGATCTATTATGCTCCCAACCACACCCACCATGCTCCCCACCCTTCCAAATCTCCATCCAGACCCCCCCTGCTCCCTCCTAGACCATCCTCTTTCCTATCTAGACCCACGCTGCTCCCTATTCATCCTGTTCCCCACTCAGACCCACCAGGCTCCCTACCCACCGTGTTCTCAACTCAGAGTGACCCTGCTATTCGTCTAGATTTTGTCTTGCTCTGCATCATTTCTTATTTGATGTTGTAATGAGTTACAAAATATGTTCAGACTTGCTGTGAAGTGTTTTTGTCAATTCATAATTACATTAAAACTATATCAGTTTGTTCTTTCACTCTTATACACATGTTATTTGGACACTTTTTAGACATTAGAATAAGCAATAAGATTATGAATCCATTTCACATGGCACAAATTAGATTGATAGAAACTCTAACACACTAGCATGCCATAAATCAGAAGAGAGTTCTGATAATAATCGATATAGGGTCTGCTTAAGGAATGGTCAGAGTATGGTGGGAAAATGTGGGCACCAAGAAAGATGGAGAAAAAGAATGAAAAAGAGTTTGGAACAGTGAAGGCAGTATCGAGAAAAAGGGTCTTCAGAATAATCTTGAAGCAAGAGGAGAGTTTATAGCATGAAGAATTGTGGGCAGCACTGATAGAGGTTGAGGTGTTGAGGGAGAGAATAAGTGTGCTAGATATTGTTGATGGAGGGTGTGAGGAGGGAATCAAAAGACTTTTGAAGGTCCTTGAAATTGTATTGTTTGTATCGCCTATTTTTTTGTTTCTGTGTAAAACTGGCAAGAACATCTGGGCCATTTGGCTGAACTGTTTGATCAACTATAAAGAGCCAATTAATTTTACATTTGTCTCAGTGAATTTGCCAAGGCAAAGGTGATTTATTTGGGTGGGTAAAGGCCAGGTAGCCCTGAGAAAAGCACAACTACGGGCTATTTTAGATTTTCCTGTGCCTTGAATGAAATATGACATTATCTTTTGTTGGCATGAATGGATTTTATTGCAAGTTTGTCCCAAACCTGACCACAGTCACCAAACCTTTAATAAATATTAAAACTGGCAGAAAATGTGAATGGATGCGAGAATGTCAAAATGACGTCAGTGTTAAAAATTTTAAAGCCGTTTTGACATCTGCACTAGTGTTAGCTGTAACAAATAGTGTGAAACCATTCATATGTGGAAAATAAGAGCAGGAGTAGGCCATTTGGCCCTTCAAGGCTGCTCCACCACTCAATATGATCATGGTTGATCTTTCAATATCCCTGATATTGTCCCATACCCTTTATTCCCTTGAGCTCCAAATGGCACTTCCAACTCCCTCTTGTAAATATTTAATATTTTGGCCTCAACTACTTTCTGTTGCAGAGAATTCCATATACTTGCCACTCTGGGTGAAGAAATTTCTCTTCATCTCTCCTGAATTGCCTATGTAGACTGTGACACCTGGTTGTGAACTCCCCAGTTATCAGGAACATCCTTCCTATGTTTACCCTGTCTAGTCCTATAAGAATTTTATAAGGAACAAAAACAAAGTTGCTGGAAAAGCTCAGCAGGTCTGGCAGCATCTGTGGAGGAGAAAACAGAGTTAATGTTTCGGGTCCGGTGACCCTTCCTCCGAACTGATGGTGGCTGGGAAAACGTCAGTTTATATGCAGAAAATAGGGACATGGTGGGGTAGGGAGTAAACGATAAGATAGAACGCTACCGCACCCACCTCCCTATTTTCTTCATATAAACTGACGTTTTCCCAGCCACCATCAGTTCTGAGGAAGGGTCACCGGACCCGAAACATTAACTCTGTTTTCTCCTCCACAGATGCTGCCAGACCTGCTGAGCTTTTCCAGCAACTTTGTTTTTGTTCCTGATTTACAGCATCGGCAGTTCTTTTGGTTTTTATTAAGAATTTTATAAGTTTCTGTGAGATCTTCCCTTCAGTCTTCTAAACTCCAGTGAATATAGTGGGTATTGATACAGATAACATCAGAATGGGGACTGTTTTACTGCAAGATGATGAGATAGGGTTTGAATGATATCCATTATTTTTCAATGGAACTGAATAACAATAATGAATATAGTCCACAGTGGAAAAGGAGACATTGAGTCTCACTCTAGCTGTACATAATTTTGAAATACATGTCAGCAACAACAGGGAAGAAACTAGTATTTATATGGATCCCAATTCTTTAATATTCATAGAAAGATTTTAGGACAAGAATTTGCAATTATTTCAATGGAGCTTAGTTCTTGGACAATTTAGTTTGAAACTTTTACCACACAGAGTGTGGTGCACATATGGAACAAGCTGCCAGAGGACATGGTAGAGGCAGGTACAGTTACAACAATTTGAAATACATTTGGACAGGAGCATGAATAGGAAAAGTTTGGAGGGATATTGGCCAGCCGCAGGCAAATGGGACTGATTCAGTTTGGGATACTTGATTGGCCTGGACAAGTTGGATCGAAGGGTCTGTTTCCCTGCTTTATGACTCTGAAAATTATTTGTGTGTTTGGAAAATAGGAAGTGACGGTATATGTTTTAATGAGGGTCCAAGTGATATACAGTGTCTTATGTTATATCCATGAAAACCTTAGTAGATATTCATTGTCCCCAAATTAGTTGCAGTAAATGTTGATGTATTAGCCCTGTGCTGTCATAGAAGTAGCATTAAGTTAATTTTTGATGAGAAATTAAATGTCTGTTAAATACATACTTCCTTCTATGGGCAGAGATGTGTTGTAGGGTATGTGAATTGTGAACCCAAGAGCATGTCAATTTTTCCACTGTCTGAGGTGGCTTAATGATTACCTTTATATATACTTCTACAGCCAAGGTGATTTATTTTCAAACCTTTTGAGAGAGATAGCTTTGCAGGACTCATGGGATTTTGTCTGCATTAGAGTTTATGAGTGAACAAGGTAAACAAGGATGCAATAAACTTGTTTGGAGGATGGGAATTACTTTGGTTGCTCAGAAACAATTGTTTTAATTTCAGTCTGGGGCAGTTGTGCAGAAGTCTTGGATGAAGATGGATGTGTAAACCAATTGCTCCTGAGAAAAGGAGAAGATAGTTAAATTTGTTAATAATAGTATTTAACTTAGAAGGAGTTTTGTCGTAGTGCCAGACCAGAAGTGTTATGGTAAAATCCTGAACAGGTTATTTTAAGCTGAGAACATTTAAGTGTAGGTGTATCAGATTTTCCAGACAGCAAGTTGAAGTCACATTAGAGGCGACAAAGGAGGTTTTTTTTCCACTGGTGTGAGTACTGTATAGGGTGCTTTTAGGATTTGCAAAGGAGTGTTTTGGGTTAAATGGGATTCTAGACTCCTGTGCCTGAAACTCTTTTTGGTTTAGTCTATCTTATTGTATCATTTGCTGAAAAAATTTGTTTTACTGTTAAAACAAAATCATAACATTGCATGCTTACATTTCAGCGAAAGAACACCTTGTCAAAACCAAAACAGTATATGATCTATCAAACCAGACTTCAGTCTGGGATCTGAAATGTACAGTAATAATGTGGTGGACTCCGAACTGTTCTATGGGCAGTTGAGGAATCGGCAATAAATGCTGACTCAGCCAGCAGCTTCCACATCCCTCGAATGAACAAGAGAGAAAAAAAATCAACTGGGAATAGAAGAATTTGAAGATATGTCTGAAGAAAATCCTTCATTTTGCCTTCTCCTTGACCAATCGTGTGGGATTAAGAGGCGTGACAAAAGTGACCAAGGTGGTCAACAAGGGATAGTAATGGATTATCTGTAAATTTGAATTGGATAAGTTGTTGCTTCAAGTACAAGCATAAACACTGACATGGTCCTGTCAGGATGAAAGTCCTCTTTAGTTTTGGAACTTTATGATACAGAATAGAAATGAACTACATCATCCACAGGAAATCACCACGGTCCCTTTCTCTAGCTGCCCAAACGGAAGAAATCTCCGGACATAGCAACAACTGCAGTGGCGGACACGCCAGGTCAGGGGCTGCTGCTGGTCAGTGATGGTCACTATGTGTTGGTACCAAGAGGGGGCGGGGGGACAGTCATCGGGGGGAACAGGGCACCGCCCGGACAACCAAGGGGATACCTTCCGGCGGCTCCTTCCCTGAATTCCCCTGAGGAAGGCGGCAAAAAAAAAACCTGACAGGATTCTCTGGCGCCAAGTCCTTCGCCTACCTTCCGTTGGATCCCGATTCCAGCAGAAGGAAGGCGTGAATGGTTTCTCAGTTTGTAATTAATCAGACGGAAGCTCCACCCGCCATCACATAATTCCCCCCCCCCGCCCCATTTCCACTCCCGCCAGAGAATATTCCATTCTCTTCCCAGTAGGTGGTCTGTACAGACTGAGACGATCTTTCTGAGGCAATAGGGTTGAGATTTCCAACAAACAGGAATCTCTACCCCCTCCAGAAGAGGAGGATACAGCCAAAAATAACAGGCAGCCACTCACAGGAACCTCAACTGTGAGGCTGTCCAGGTTCAAAGGAAAAACGACTAAGGAAAGAATATGTTAACACAAGAGAAGCAGTGAGGGAGAAGACCAGCACATCTTTTGTTGTGATTCCAGATCCAAATATTCAAATGCTTACATACAGCAAAACATGCAATAACCTGCACTTCAGTTTCAAATATAAATATTGTCTGTGATGGCTAATGCTTGCTTCTCAAATTAGGTGTTTGGAAAATTCATTTGAAATTAGTTGATAGAATTAATCAATAGTCAACCAGTAGATCCTTTATAAATTGGGAAGTAAGGTGACTTGTCATTCAATCAGGTAGGTGCAGTGCAAGGATTTTTTGGAGTTGTGCCGTTTGAGAGGCCAAGAATCAATGTGTGACATGAGCTTTCTGTATCTCTGTTCTAGCTGTAGTCTACATTTGCTTGTGATCTCTACCACATCTGTTACAAATTTCCTTTATTGTTTAGCATTTTCATGAAATGCACAGAACAATTAGACAAATTCCCCTGATGTTTTCTCTTGAGTCTTTTCAGAAAACTTAAGTTTTGTTTTGTCAACTCGTGTTGATATTCAAAGTTTTCAGAAAGTTTATTTTTAAACTTTTTGTTCAAACTCTGAAGTGTACAGCCCCAACTTTGAATCAGTTTGGAAATGTCTACTCCCAGCACTTCTGTGGGTGAGTTCACTGTGTGGGATTATGTAGTATTTGTACTTATGCTGGTCACTTCAGCACTCATTGGAATCTATCAGGCAATTAAAGCTAGGGGCCAGCATAGCAATGTCCAGTATTTGTTGGGAAACAGACAGCTGAGGGCATTTCCTGTGGCTTTGTCCCTTGCGTCCAGCTTTATGTCCGCAATTACAGTGATTGGGACGCCAGCAGAGGTTTATCGCTTTGGGGCCATGTTCTTGATTTTCTGCTTTACCTACGCCATCGTGATCGTCATCAGTGCTGAATTCTTCCTGCCTGTATTCTACAGACTGAATATCACCAGTACTTATGAGGTAAGAACAAAAGCTGATTTTGAAACTCATAATCCTCTATCCTCAAGACCAATTGCCTAACAATGATTGTTTCCACAGCTGTCTCAGCTCTTCTGCAACCCTCATTCATGCCTTGTTTCCGTTTCCTCTGTTCTTGATTAATCTAATGGTCTCCTTGCCAGAGTCCTAAATTACATCCTACATGACGTGATCTAGATCTCCACTTGCACCTTAATTAATATGAAACCCTGTATGCTCATCATCTCCATTTTCACTGATCTAAATTAGCTTCTATTCCTCCATGTTCACAAGTTCTCATAATTGTTCTTAAATCCTTCCATGACAACCCTTCTCCATCACTATAACTCCTCCTTACGGCACGGTGGCTCAGTGGTGAGCACTGCTGCCTTATGATGCCAAGAACCTGGGCTTGATTCCAGCCTCGGTTGACTGTCTATGTGGAGTTTGTACGTTCTCTCTGTGTCAGAATGGGTTTCCTCTGGGTGCTCCGGTTTCCTCCCACCGTCTAAAGATGAGCAGCTTAGGTAAATTGGCCATGCAAAATCGCCCGTAGTGCCCAGGAATGTGCAGGCTGTGTGGATTAGCCATGGGATATGTAGGAATGGGGTGGGTCTGGATCTAATTTTCTTCGGACGGTCCGTGTGGACTCAATGGCCTGCTTCCATACTTAGGGATTCTATGACATTCCTCCAAACATACCATCATCTGTGATCTCTGTGTTCCTTCAGCTTTGACTTGTGCACCCTGCTCTGGTTTGATCAACTATGAGTGGTATAGAAACAGAACATGCTGGAGAAATGCAGGAGGTCAGGCAGTGCCTGTGCGGAGAGAAAGTTAATGGTTTGAGTCCAGTATGACTCTTCAGAACTCAGAAGAGTCCAAAGATGACTTATTTCAGGCTTGTATATTGTTTTTCTCTCCACAGATCTTGCCAGATATGCTGAATTTTCTAGCAGTTTCTGTTTATATTTCAGATCTCAAGGACTGTATTACTTTGTTTTTATTTAACTTGTAGTGGCAGTGCTTGTAGCTATCTAGTCCTCAATTTTTGACATTCTGTTCCTAAACCTGGTCATTGCTTTCTGTCCTTTAAGTCAGTCTTCCAGACACTTGGTCGCAAGTTGAAATGTTTGTGGGATTTTATTTGGGAACTTGGGTTGCAGTAACCACTGAACACAAGGCTAGTGTAGACTGTACACATTTCTTGCCTAGAAATGATGTACATAAACGTGGTAAAGAAGGGCTTCACTGTTGCCTTTTCCATCGGGTCTCAATTCCATGTGATCTGACATCATCATGACATAGCTCCTCATGAAAATGATCTGGAGCTCTAAATTGAATATTGTTACATGTAGCTCTAGTCTGCAAAATTTCTTTAAATTTGTGTTCAGTCCTTGTCTGACGATGTTCCCCTGAAGCACCTCAGTATATCCTACAACATGATCGGTTTTAAATAAATATGAGGAAGATTCCTTTTATGTCGATATAAGTGTTTACATTGTGCCCTCCAGGACCTCAGTATGTTCCAAAGTGCTTTGTAGCCAATGCAATATTTTTGAAGTGCAGTCAATGCTGTAATAGACCCACAGTAAATTCCCACAAACACAACTGGCATACAAGATCAGAAAGTGAAAAAATATTAATGGTGAGAAGATAGTGACCCTTCTTCAGAATTCCAGATCTGAAGAAAAATCACTAGATCTAAAACATTAACCCTGCTTTCTCTTCACAAATGTTGCCAAACCTGCTGAGTTTTTCCAGCAATTTCTGATTTTGTCATAAAACAGTACAATCATCAGAGCAAGCCTCTCATGTTATCTACTTCCAATAATCCTCCCTTCCCAACTTCCCTGTTGAGAGCAATTTCTAATAGAAATGCAGGTCAAGCCCACGGAGTACAGAATACTTCAAAAATGATCAATGTTATAATATTGATCAATCTTCACATAAAATACAGAACAAAATCTGAATTACACAGCGAACAAAAACACTTAGCATTTGTCAGTCAGTGCTTTCAACTCCAAAATACCACAGTTAAATAAATGTCAACACCTAATATTTATGTAAACAGGTGAACAATGGTCACTTAGAGGAGGAATTGGTGAGTTTCTAGAACTTGCTAAACTGTGTTCCAGTATCACATCCTTCAGTAAGATCATAAAATCCCTGCAGTGTGGAAACAGGCCCTTTGGCCCAACAAGTCCACACCGAACCTCGGAGCATCCCACCCAGACCCACCCCGCTGTAACCCACCTAATCCACACATCCCTGAACATTATGGACAATTTTGCATGGCCAGTTTACCTAACCTGCTCATCTTTGTACTGTGGGAGGAAATCGGAGCTTCCAGAGGAAACCCATGCAGACACAGAGAAGAATGTGCAAACGCCACACGGACAGTTGCCCGAGGGTGGAATCAAACCCAAGTTGCTGGCTGTGTGAGGCAGTACTGCTAACCACTGAGCCGCATGTCACCTAATGATGGCAGATGGGTATGGGAGTCGAAGGGGACAAAATTATGAAACTGAACTCTGACCAGCTCAATTCTGCAGTCACAGAATTCATTCACAAATAATGTGCCATTCGTCAAACATAAAACATAGACCATTCATTCTGGAACTATTTCAAGCCAAAGCTTGAGTCTATACAGCACAAACTGTTTGTAGTAAAGTAGTCACAAGATATTTCAAAGAAGCTATACCAGACAAAATTTGATACCAAGAATTAGTTATTAGAACAGTTGACCAAATGATTAGATCATATATAGGTGTTAAGGATAACAAGAAGGAAAGGTGAGAGACAGAGGTGTGGAGGGGGTTTCCATAGCATGGGACCTAGGCAGTTGAAGACATAGACAGTACTACTTTGGGACTGCTCAAGTGGCCAGAATTGGAAAAATACAGAGATTTTGTATGGTTGCGAGGAAGAGTTCCAGAGATAGGGAGGTATGAGGCCATGGAAGTATTAGAAAACAAGAATTACAAATGGCATCACTGCCAGATTGGGAACTAATAAGGTTGATCAGTGAGCAGAAGGAAGATGGATGAATGGCTGTGAGTTAGAATACATAAAGCAAATGATTGTATAAAATCACGTGGAAGTTGAGAGATGGCAAACCCTTTAGAACAGCATTGGAATAGTTCTGACAAAGAGACAAGATTTCAATGGCAGGTGCTTGAGGCAGTTACAAAGGAAACGTAGAAATGAAACTACACAGTATTGATAATGGAGAGAAAATTGCAGTTCACCCTCTAACAGTTTCCAGAAAGAGGACTGGAGTTGGTGGTGAGGGAATCGAGCTTGTTGGGAAAAACCAAGACGATGGTTGCTGAATATTTAAGTTTGGGAAATACTGACCCATTGCGATGATAGAGACATAGTGTAGACTTTAAACATAGAGAGGTGGACAAGCTGTTGAACATAAGCACATAAGAAATAAGAGAAGAAGTAGGCCATTCAACCCATCATGTCTGTTCCACAATTCTGTAAGATTGTAGTTAAACTTCTACTTCAACACCATTTTCCTGTACTATCCTGATTTTCCTTAATGTTCTTAACATGTACAGATTAATGTCAATCAAACTCAATGATTAGGCCTCAGCAGCTCTCTGAGGAAAGAATTACAAAGATTTACCATCTCCTAAGTGAAGAAATTCCACCACATCTCAGTCTTAAATGGCCTATTCCTCCATTCTGAGACTGTATCCCCTGGTCTGAACTGCCTGTCATGCTAGTGAACACACCTATCCTGCAACTACCCTGTTGATCAAGTAAGAATTTTGTATGTATGATTCAGATTGCCTCTCGTTCTTCTAAACTCCAGAGAGTGTAGATCCAGTTTGCCTGATGGAAGAAGAAGTAATCTGCCCATCCCAGGAATGAGTTTGGTGAGCCTTTGTTGCACTCCCTCAATGAGATGTCTGTCTTTCCACAGATAAAATTGCACATGTACTGCTCAAGTGTATTCTCATCAAGCATCTATAATATTGCAGTAAGATATCTTTGCTCTTATACACAAATCCTCTTGCAATGTAAACTTAAATACCATTTGGCTTTGCAATTGCTTGCAGCACCCACACCTTAACTGTAACCAGTCCATTCTATATCGATTTACACAATCTATTACTATACCCAATCCATTGCCATCTATTAGTGTCCTGTTCATTACTGTATACAATCTATTAATTGAACCCAAACTGTAATCAACCCAATATATCAACATTAATGATGTATTAATGTACCCATTTTCTCCTTTCTACAGCCTCCTGCCCTGTAAGAGGAGAGATACAATTCCTATGTATTTCCCTTTTCTTTCTTCATTGCCTGAGGCTACTTATGCAACCTCCAGGTGAAACAGTTATTTCTTTCGGTTAGTGTTCTGCAATCACTACTCATAAAGTTCTGAAGGGGTATAAAAAATGGATACTGAGTAATTGCTGGGAAATATACAACACGGGCCATTATCTCAGTATAAGGACCAATTATTTAGCTCTGAGGCATGGAGATTTTCTTTTACTTAAAGGATTGTGAATCATTGGAATTAGCCACCTTGAGAATTGTGGATGCTCCATCATTGAATACATTTAAGGCTGGGAGTGACAAATATTTAGCCTGTTTAGGAAGCAGGGATATGAGGAGTGAGTAGGGAATGAAGTTCAAGCCCAAGAACAACCACGACCATATCGAATGGTGCAACAAGGCCACATGGTCTACTGCTGCTATCTCTTCTGTTCTAGTGATACCTATTCAGTATCTACCATTCATATCTCCCCTGGAGACCTGTCCCATTTCAACTCCCATTGATTTTGCTCTGCAAACTCCGTCCTCTTTTAGTATGTCATATCCTCTACTCTGGAAGATCTTCCGCTTTATTGTTATCTTCTGTGTATAGGATTTGTGTGTAAGCTCAAAGATATCTTGCTGTAATAATATAGAGCCTCGTTGAGACCACTTGTGCAGTACATGTGCAATTTGACCTGCTGAAAATCCACTACATTTTGAACATTGACTATTTCTCATGAAAGGCCAACGATATAATATTAACTCTGTTTTTGTCTCCACAAGGGATGCAAGACCTGCTTAGGTCCTCTGCCATTTTGTGTTTTTATTTCAGATTTCCAGCATCTGTAGTACTCAGCCTTTATATTACAATGTCCAATCTATTACTGTACTTGATCTATTTCTGTACACAGTACTTTACTGCAAACAATTCATTATTATACTCAAATTTTTGTTACTGTACCTGATTCATTACTGAACCTAATCCATTATTATGCCACAACCCTTTACTGTACACAGTCTATTATTCACAATTTATTGCTGCACAAACTGCAATCAATTACTGTACTAAATCCAATACTGTATGCAGTTTCATTACCTGATATATTACTGTAACAAATCCATTATGGAAACCAATCCACTAATGAATTAATTATAGTACACAATTGATCCCTGTACCAAATCTATTACTGCACCAAATTGTTACTGTAAGCAAACTTCAACTGTCTCTAATTCATTGTTATCAGACAGCTCATTAAATTAATGACAGGACTCAAAGTCAGCTTATGTTTATTTATTTCATGCATATGCCAGGAGTGCCAGTCTTATCACTGTGAAATGTAAACCTAAACTCTGGCATGTTATAAACACCTCCAAGATTATTTTTAAAAATTAACCTGTTCTTAATCAAGCCATTCAGAGATGTTATTACACACCTCTGGAGCAGGTATGACTTGAACCTGGACAAACCAGACCAGGATAGAGCCACTATCAAAGTGTCACAAGAGGCTGCAAGCTTTATACGTATCAAAAATGGCAAAGTTGCCATAGTCTGACTGAATCATAGGGCAGTCATCAGTGTGAGACAACTCCAAACATATTACATTATCTGCTGTTTTCCCCTGAGTGTTCACAGGCATTGTCTGTATTTTTCATAAGGCCAGCTCTATTTTACTAATATTGCAGCTCCTTCAATTCCCACAATGGCTGGGGTTACCATGACGTCCTGCATCGTTGACCTCACCTCCCAATTAAGATGTAGTGACCCTCAAGTTAAACTTACCACCAGTGATCTGTCTCTAATGAGAGACCGTCCTTTGGTTCTTTAGGACGCTGGCACCTTCTACTCCAACCTGTGCAGTTCCTATACTTCTACCCTTCCTTTGTACTTCTGTTGTTCCCATTTCTATTTACAATGTGGCTGAAATTTTAACTTTTAACTAAATGAAATTGATTCAAAGCCTTAATTACTTTACGTAATTAATATCTGTACTGTTACTAAACTATTACTCTCTCTAACACTTCATAATATGAAATACATTTTCAGACATGATCCATTATTGAACTTAATCCATATTTGACTATAGTGTAGGAGTAAATTACTGAAGATGCCGGAATCTGTACTGAAAGCAAAAAATGCTAGAAATCAGATCACGTCAGGCAGCATCCGTGGAGAGAGAGCAAGCTGTCATTTTGAGCCTAGAACGCTCTACATCAGAGCTGTGGACAGGGCAGCATTTCCTTATCTTCTTCTATGTCAAGAGTCATTCCTGACTGACCTCTATTGAAGTTAAAGATTTCTTCAAGCTAGACTACCTTCACCCAGCCTTCATACAATTTTTTTTAAACCTTCTCCCTAAAACAGACCTTTTAAAAACTGACGACTCACATCTTATCCCTCTTTTACTGTTGTGTCTGATGTCTATAGAAACATAGGAATAGGAGCAGGAGTAAGCAATTTAGCCCTTTGACGCTGCTCCACCATTTAAAATGATCATGAATGATCTTATCCTGGTCTCACCTCCACTTTCCTGCCTGCTCCCCATTGCCCTTTGTAGCCCTTTTCATCAGAAATCTATCTTTTTGAATCTGTTGAATGATTCTGCCTCCACCACATTCTGGGACATTGAGCTCCACAGATTCACAACTCTCTGAGAGAAGTAGTTTCTCCTCATCTCGGTTTTGAACCTACCTCCTCTTACTCATATCTATGACCTCCTGTTTGAAACTGTCCCACAGGGGGAATCATCTGTTCAGCTTGCACCTAATCAATTCCGTTTAGCATTTTGTATACATTAATCAGAATCCCCCCCATCCCCGCCAATTATTCTGAACCCCAGTGAGTACAAGCCCAAGCTATTCAACTGCTCCTCATTCAAAAGCCTTTTCTTCCCTGGAATCAATCTGGTGAACCTCCTCTGAACAGCCTCCAGTGCTATCTTCCTGGACACAATACTCCAGGTGTTGTCTTATGAATGCTGTATATTATTGTAACAACACTACTTTCATAATCCAGTCCTTTTGCAATAAATGCCAGAATTCCACTTGCCTTTCACATTATATGCTGCACCTACGTACATACTTTCTGTGATTCGTGCACAGATGCCCAGATCACTCTGTACTGATGCACATTGAATCTGCTTCCCATTTAAAAATTAATTTGCCCTTTATTATTTCTATCCAAAATGGACAGCCTCACACTCATTCACATTAAACTCCATCTGCTGGATTCTGGCCATTTTCCTAGGCTGTAAATATCCATTTGTAAACTCTTTATATCCTCATCACAGCCTGCTTTCCACCTATTTCAGAATCATCCATGAATTTTGCTATGTTACACTCTGTCCCAGATTGTTTATGTAGATTCTAAATTGTTAAAGTCCGAGAACTGAGCCATGCGGCACCCCATTAGTTACAGTTTGCCGTCCAGAGAAGGACCCATTTATCATGACCCTCTGCTTTCGGTTGGTCAACTAATCCTCTATCCAAGCCAGTGCTCTACCCTTAAACTTTTGGGATCTAACCTTCTGGACCAAGCTTTTATGCTGCATCTTGTCAAATGCCTTCTGGAAGTTCAGATATACCAAGTCCATTGTATGTCCATTAACTGCTTTGCTGGCAACATTCTGTGAGAACTCCAGCAAGTTTGTCAAGCATAACTTGCCCTTCATGAAACTGTTCTGACACTGGTGAATTGAGCTTTGTTTTTCCAAGTGCTCAATTATCTCCGTTTTATGATTGATTGACTCCAGCAACTTCCCCACTTAAGAGGTCAAACTATCTGGCCTATAGTTTCCCACATTTTGCATATCTCCTTGTTTGAATAAGGGTGTCACATTAGCATGTTTCTAATCCACTGGTACCTTTTCAGAATCCAGAGAATTTTGGAATATCGTAACGAATATCATCCACAATCTCTGCTGCCTCTTCTTTCAATACCCTAGGGTGTAGGTCATCAAGTCCCAGGATTTTACCTGCCTTTAATCCCATCAATGTGCATGGTACTTTCTCCCTAGTTGTCGTAAATAATAATTATAGCGAAGAAATTATTCATTTTGGCACTTTTGAAAGCATATATCCCTATGCACCCACTGAAATCCACTGCATGTCATTTCTAATTGAGGTCAGAACTCAGAAACAATTCATTTCGTGTCAAAAGACGAGATATAACTAGAAACGACTACTTATGACTTCGGAGTAGAAAAGGCTACTTAGGGAACTGAATTGATCTGTGAATGTAGCCTTTAATCTAAAGTGGATGCAAAACATGGATCCATGTGTAAAATTTTTAAAAGAGCAAAAAGATTAAGAATCTCTTAATTGCTGCTAATAGGCATTAGTTTTCTTCTGTGTGTATTTGATGATTTTTGGATACCTCAGAACATAGTAAAAATAATCGTTTGGAAATAAAAATGTAGAAAGTTGATCACAATACACCAGGATTCTGTCAATTTAATAACTTTATAAAAGAGTAGCAAACAAAAGGAAAATGGAATGAAATTAGTTGTGCTGTACAGTTGAATACACTTAAAACAGCCCGGTTCCAAGGAAAACTGTCTGACAAACTGGGTCAGTACCTAGTTGGTTATATTATTTTGCTGTCTGCGACAACACTGCTGTAACTCAGGTCTAAGATTGTGTTTGTTGTATTATTTGGTAAATCTCAAGAAGGCAGTACACCTTTAAGACGTCATGCATGTGCTGCCCTCGAATACGAGGTCCCCTTCTTACTCTCTGTTCATTTAATCGCTCAGTAGTTAAGCAAGCAGTCAGCCAGACTGCCAGTTAGTTCACCAACTAATCAACTGTACAATACAACAGTAATCTAAGTAAAGATACAAGTTATCTGCATATGTAATTCTGAGATGTCAGAGTGTGCGTGGTTATTTGTTAATAAACTTCCAGATATATGATTCAATATGAACCTTTTCTGTGGTATATGTTACTTGGGCTAACATATAGAAAACCACAAGGTGCCCATCGGCAATGACACTACCCATAGCAGAGAAGATCACCACAGTCCTCAACCTGTCTGCTGGGACTTTCTGTTAAGCCAGATGGTGGCACGGTGGCCCAATGGTTAGCACTGCAGCCTCGCAGCGCCAGGGACCCGAGTTCAATTCCCACCTCGGGCGACTGTCCGTGTGGAGTTTGCACATTCTCCCTGTGTCTGCGTGGGTTTCCTCCGGGTGCTCGGGTTTCCTTCCACAGTCCAAAGATGTGCAGGTTAGGTGGATTGGCCATGCTGAATTGCCTGTAGGGTTCAGGGGTGTGTGGGTTACAGGGGGATGGGTCTGGGTGGGATGCTTCAAAGGGCAGTGTGGACTTGTTGGGCCAAAAGCCCTGTTTCCACACTGTAGGGAATCTAATCATGGGCTCCATTTCAGAATTTTCCAAAGAAGGGCTCACAGATTTACAGAGTTGGTCATTGATGTCTATGATTCCATTGATTCAGCTGGTGTAAAGATTTTATTTCTCTTCCCCTGAATAACAACAGCAACCTGGCATGGTCACTCAATACAAACACAATTGTCAAAAAGGATATTCTTCAGGGCCTTAGTTTTCTGCTCCTTCCTGACCTTCATGATTAAGCTTCCTTCTCCTGTGAATTGAGATTCTTTACTTCCTGACAGAACGGTGAGTGCAGTGTTTGATGTGAGATATGCGCGAGTCTGCAGTACCGTCATCAGTTCATCTCTGCTTTCTCCATTAGGCTGGCAAACAGTAAAGCCAGGAGTAAGCTCACCCATTAGTGAGTAGATTTGAAGGGAAGACTCTTCGGTAACATGAATCAGTACTTTGTTGTATTTGACAGGGGAAGGAAATCTGCTCCAGATTTTGTTCTCTCTAATGAAGCTACAATATGTAAGAATTAAAAAATAACCAAATGGCGTTAACTTTCCTGGATTACTTGAGGAACCATTGCCAATATAAGTTACTCATCACTGACTGTTTTCCCCCCTCCAGTATTTACAAATGAGGTACAACAAAATAGTTCGGTACATTGGGACCAGTTTCTTCATCATTCAAACTGTAAGTATCAAGTCTTCCACTGCACTTAAAGTCTAAATATTTCCGAGATATTTGAGTTTTATGACATTCGTTAGTGATGAAAAAAACAGCTAAGGTTACAAAGCTGCTTGTCTTTTACTAATAACCTGTTGGTACTGTCTAGGTTCATTCACAAGGACCAATCATTTGCTTAAGATACCAAGAGACACATAATTTGAATTAGCCTCTTACAGTGAGAAACTAAAGAGAAAATTGTTTTTTTTTAATTCAGTTCCCTTACCCGCAGCACTGAGCCCGAAGGGTAAGCTTGAGAGACCTCACTAATTTCATCAACCAGGTGAAGTTATTCATTTAATATCAGACATGGTTCTGCTCAAGATTATTGGTTAATGATCTTTTAACAGGTGCTGTACACTGGGATTGTCATTTATGCCCCAGCATTAGCGTTGAATCAGGGTATGTATAAATTAACATTCCTTACACATCTATTAACCAATAACTGTACAGTCAAGCCCCAAAAATAATTGCTCTGAGAAGAAACATCTTATCTCCCTGTGATCTATCTTAATCAGCTACTTTCACTATGAGGAATATGGTGGTTAGAGTAGGAAGGGGCTTTTATGGTATAGGAGGCTTGGGTTCAAGTCCCACCCATTCCACATGTGTGTAATAATATTTCTGAACAGGTTAATAGGGCACGTATCTAGTTATTGGAGGCACTGATGTGCTGCTGTGATGCCATGGCATGTGTGTTTTTGTGGACCAGGAAGCCTCGGTTCAATTCCTGACTGCTCCAGAGGTGTGTCATAACAGATGTGTACAGGTTCATTAGAAAATATCAATTTAGAGGCTGGACTGAAGGGTTCTTGTGGTGTAGCAGCAGCATCTCTCCCGTTGACTAGGAGGCCTGGGTTCAAGTCCCACCTACCCCAGAGGTATGTAACACCATGTCTGAACAGATTATTTAAAAAAGATCTAGTTAGAGAAGGGACTGAAGAATTTATAAGGGAAAGCATAAAGCCTCAACAAATCCCATCAAGTGACAATGACCAGTTGTCCATTCTAGAATGTTGAATCTCCTGATCGATATTCATTTCATAAAGTCTCAAATGCTAGATGTTGGTTCCTTCTTGCCAGCATATCCCATTGCCTGGTATTGTGCGTCATTTTTTCCGGTGGGAGGATGCAGTGTTAAGTGGTTGCTGTAGTCTCCAGCTCCTGGTGTGCATGAGGAAGCAAAGACTTAGGACGGGAAATTTCAATATGCTGATATGGCAAAATTAGCATAAGTGATGCCAAATTATTTTGCTTGTTATCTTTATGTAAATTATTTTGCATGCTATGGTGACTCATTGGTTGACACTGCTACCTCACAGTACCAGGGACCCTGGTTTGATTCCAGCCCCAGGTGACTGTGGAGTTTCTCCCCGTATCCGAATGAATTTCCACTCGGTGATCTGGTTTCCTCCCATAGTCCAAAGATGGATTGGCCATGCTAAATGATCTAATATTGTCCAAGGATGTGCAGGTCAGGTGAATTACCCATGATAGATGTGGGGTTACAGCTATAGGGTGGTGGGCTAGGTCTGGGTGGGATGCTGTTCATCTAGTTGGTGCAGACTTGATGGGCTGAATGGCCTCTTTCTGCCCTGTAGGGACTCTGTGATTCAACGGTTGTTAATCATATCCAAATTGGATTGCAAAGCGATATTTCTTTGTAATAACACGAGCAATTGACATTCCTTCACACTCCCCAATGAAATAAAATTCTGCCTCATTCAGGTCTGTGCCTTTCTGTCCAGGATGTTTTAACTTTGCTTTCAATATTTCTCTCAACTCTCCCTATCATTCTGTTACCATCCATCTCTCTGTATCACTAATATAAAGATAAAAACAGGGAAACGATATTGTTTTCCTGTCAGCTCACTCATCTTCATTTCTTTCTTTAAAGGCCCTCTACCATTCTCTCTGTCTCTGGCATAACCATTAATTCATTCCTTCTTTTGGAACTAAATGTCATTTCTAAGGTAATTTACAGTTTTATAAGTTACCGTATTACAGTATGAAAGAAAATTCATTTTTGTCATAAATTGGATTAACTCTTACTTTTATCAGTAACTGGATTTGATCTCTGGGGTGTACTCGTTGCAACTGGTCTTGTCTGCACCTTATACTGTACTGTGGTAAGTTTAATCTGGTTCTATTTATATTTGTGTGGAAAGAAATACATTTCGCTGTATTTATAAAAGCTTTTGCATCAAGACAGAGGTCCGGAAAATGTGTAAATCGAAGTGTGGGAGATGGGGATCCTGAAGCAGATGATTTGGTACAGATAGATTCATGTAGGTGTGGCATTATAGATTCCTGCAAATCTGCTATTATCTCTACTGTATAAAATTCCTGATCCCTGCATCCCCGCAAACAAACATGTTATTTCCAACCTCCCTTTCCTCTCTAAAGTCCTTGAATGATATGTTGTCTCCCAATTGCCTGTCCATTTTTCCAACAACTCCATTTGAGTCCCTCCAATCAGGTTTCCACCCCTATCATTGTAACAAAGCTTCTCATTTTTCTTTAGCTTTTCTGCTTGATTAGAGACACTGTATTACTTGTATTGGCTTCTTTTCCTATTCCTGCCCCATTACCTCGAGCGACTCCTAAGAATGTGTGTATGGCATCTTCAATTATTCATCAACAGGGATATCATCCAAGATCAAGAATTCAATTTCAGCAAATTCACTGATAACATCCACTTTTACAACATCATCCCTCTTGAATCCTTCATCTCTGAGTTTTCAGACTGTCTGTCCAATATCCGAAAATGGATTAACATAAACAATTGCACACTGAGGCAACCGAAGATATTTTCTTTGCTCCTGACACAAACAAACTTATTCCTTATACCCAGAGATAATGAGAACTGCGGATGCTGGAGAATCTGAGATAACAAAGTGTAGAGCTGGATGAACACAGCAGGCCAAGCAGCATCTTAGGAGCACAAAAGCTGACGTTTCGGGCCTAGACCCTTCTAGGCCCGAAACGTCAGCTTTTGTGCTCCTAAGGTGCTGCTTGGCCTGCTGTGTTCAGCCAGCTCTACACTTTGTTATTCCTTATACCCAACTGATCTGTTTGTGTGGAATCTTACTGAAGCTGCTCCAGACTGTTTGCAGCTTTGGTGTCACAGTTGATCCCAAAATTAATTTTCAATCATTTATGAGACCATGGATGTAGGAGCAAAGATAGGCCATTCAGCCCATGGAATCTGTTGTGCCATTCAGTGAGATCAAGGCTGATCTGATGATCTTCAACTCCCCTTTCCTGTCTTTTCCCCATAACTTTTGATTCCCTTGATAATTAAACATCTGTCTACCTTAGCCTTGAATATACTTAACCCAGCCTTGACAATTTCTGGTAAAGAATACCAAAAATTCATACCCCCTGAGAGAAGAAATTCTTCCTCATTTCTGTCCTAGATGTGTGACTCCTTACTCTGAGATTATGCCTTCTGTTCTTAGACTTTCCTACAAGGGTCACAAGCTCTCCATATCTACCCTGTCAATTCCCTTAAGGATCTTATATCTTTTAATAAGGTTGCCTCTCATTCTTCTGAATTATAATGAGTATGCAGCCAACTCAACATATCCACATATGACAGTCCCACTATATATGATGTCGGCCAAATGAATCTTCTCTAGACTGCCTCCATTGCCAAATTATCTTTCCATAGATGTGGCACTCTAAACAGTTCACAGTACTCCAGTTCTGGCTTGACTAGTATCTCGTATAGTTTTGCCAATACCTCCTTACGTTTGTACCACATTCCTTTTTAAATAAAGCCAAACATTCCATCTGCCTTCCCAATTAACCACTGAATTCGAATATTAGTTTTTCATGATTCATTGAAGAGGACTCCCAAATTCCTCAGGTGTGTGGCTTTCTACTCTGTTCCTCCATTTAAATAATATTCAGCACTTCTATTTTCCTTGCCAAAACTATGAGATGACTATGCACAGGAACAAAAGAACTACATTATCAGCCTCTCTGTTCCTCTTGTATTTATTTCTTTTTGTCCTTATTTTTCTTTCACTGTTTCAGGAATTTTTTAGCCCCCTTCACTTCATCTTGCTCTATTTTTCTGTTTCTCTGGTCTGAAAGAATCATACCAGACTCAAAAATTCAACTGTGTTTCGCTGTCCACAGATGCTGTCACACCTCCTGAGTTTCTTCAGCATTCTCTGTGTTTGTTTCAGACATGATTTTGATGAATGGTAGGGTACGGTTAAAGAGTCAAATCGTCCACCCCGGTTTCTTATGCCTTTATGTTCTTGTGAATAGAATACCTCTTAATCACTTAGCAGATACTCATCAATTAGCCAGTTTCTTCTTCTATGGCAAAGCAAGAAGAATTCCTGGAGGCTGATAACATTTGTGCAAAAGCAACAAATATCTCTTTGTCTTCCTTTATTTAGGTGCCTGAAGCACATAGCTCCAGCACTCCATTTTAAATATCAATCAATCCCTCTAATCTTCTGTAATCTCCTCCAGCCAAACACCTCTCTGTGATAATAAAATGTGAGGCTGGATGAACACAGCAGGCCTAGCAGCATCTCAGGAGCACAAAAGCTGACGTTTCGGGCCTAGACCCTTCATCAGAGAGGGGGATGGGGTGAGGGTTCTGGAATAAATAGGGAGAGAGGGGGAGGCGGACCGAAGATGGAGAGAAAAGAAGATAGGTGGAGAGAGTATAGTTGGGGAGGTAGGGAGGGGATAGGTCAGTCCAGGGAAGACGGACAGGTCAAGGAGGTGGGATGAGGTTAGTAGGTAGATGGGGGTGCGGCTCGGGGTGGGAGGAAGGGATGGGTGAGAGGAAGAACAGGTTAGGGAGGCAGAGACAGGCTGGACTGGTTTTGGGATGCAGTGGGTGGGGGGGAAGAGCTGGGCTGGTTGTGTGGTGCAGTGGGGGGAGGGGACGAACTGGGCTGGTTTAGGGATGCGGTGGGGGAAGGGGAGATTTTGAAACTGGTGAAGTCCACATTGATACCATTGGGCTGCAGGGTTCCCAAGCGGAATATGAGTTGCTGTTCCTGCAACCTTCGGGTGGCATCATTGTGGCAGTGCAGGAGGCCCATGATGGACATGTCATCTAGAGAATGGGAGGGGGAGTGGAAATGGTTTGCGACTGGGAGGTGCAGTTGTTTGTTGCGAACTGAGCACGGAACCCCGCCCACGGCCGACGGAACCCCGCCCACGGCCGACGGAACCCCGCCCATGGCCGACGACCTCATTGCTCCGCCCACAACCTCCACAGCCAGCAACCCCAGAGAAGACAGCCACACTGAGCCCTGCTGCATCTTCACCATTCCCCCAGACCTCTCACTGACTGAGGACGAACGGTCAGTCCTTAGTAAGGGGCTCACCTTTGTCCCCCTACAACCACACATCAACGAATACCAGTCACGGTTGGACATAGAGCAGTTTTTCCGCCGTCTTCGCCTCCATGCCTACTTCTTCAACCGGGAACCCAACCCTCCTTCCACTGACCCCTTCACCCGCTTCCAACACAAGTCCTCCTCCTGGACACCACCCCCAGGCCTCCTACCCTCCCTCGACCTCTTCATCTCCAACTGCCGTTGAGACATTAACCGCCTCAACCTCTCCACCCCTCTCACCCACTCCAACCTCTCCCCCGCAGAACGGGCAGCCCTCCGCTCCAACCCCAACCTCACCATCAAACCCGCAGACAAGGGTGGCGCAGTGGTAGTATGGCGCACTGACCTCTACATCGCCGAGGCCAGCCGCCAACTCTCCGACACCACCTCCTACCGCCTCCTCGATCATGACCCCACACCCGAGCACCAAACCATCATCTCCAACACCGTTCACGACCTCATCACCTCAGGGGACCTCCCACCCACAGCCTCCAACCTCATTGTTCCCCAACCCCGCACGGCCCGTTTCTATCTCCTTCCCAAAATCCACAAACCTGCCTGCCCTGGTCGACCCATCGTCTCAGCCTGCTCCTGCCCCACCGAACTCATCTCCACCTATCTGGACTCCATTTTCTCCCCTTTGGCCCAGGAACTCCCCACCTACGTCCGTGACACCACCCACGCCCTCCACCTCTTCCAGGACTTCCAATTCCCTGGCCCCCAACACCTCATATTCACCATGGACGTCCAGTCCCTGTACACCTGCATTCCGCATGGAGATGGCCTCAAGGCCCTCCGCTTCTTCCTGTCCCGCAGGCCCGACCAGTCCCCCTCCACCGACACTCTCATCCGCCTAGCTGAACTTGTCCTCACACTCAACAACTTCTCCTTTGACTCCTCCCACTTCCTACAGACTAAGGGAGAGGCCATGGGCACCCGCATGGGCCCCAGCTATGCATGCCTCTTTGTAGGTTACGTGGAACAGTCCCTCTTCTGCACCTACACAGGCCCCAAACCCCACCTCTTCCTCGGGTACATTGATGACTGTATCGGCACCGCCTCTTGCTCCCCAGAGGAGCTCGAACAGTTCATCCACTTCACCAACACCTTCCACCCCAACCTTCAGTTCACGTGGGCCATCTCCAGCACATCCCTCACCTTCCTGGACCTCTCAGTCTCCATCTCAGGCAACCAGCTTGTAACTGATGTCCATTTCAAGCCCACCGACTCCCACAGCTACCTAGAATACACCTCCTCCCACCCACCCTCCTGCAAAAATTCCATCCCCTATTCCCAATTCCTCCGCCTCCGCCGCATCTGCTCCCACAATAAGACATTCCACTCCCGCACTAAGACATTCCACTCCCGCACATCCCAGATGTCCAAGTTCTTTAAGGACCGCAACTATCCCCCCACAGTGATCGAGAACACCCTTGACCGCGTCTCCCGTATTTCCGGCAACACATCCCTCACACCCTGCCCCCGCCACAACCGCCCAAAGAGGATCCCCCTCGTTCTCACACACCACCCTACTAACCTCCGGATACAACGCATCATCCTCCGACACTTCTGCCATTTACAATCCGACCCCACCACCCAAGACATTTTTTCATCTCCACCCCTGTCTGCTTTCCGGAGAGACCACTCTCTCCGTGACTCCCTTGTTCGCTCCACACTGCCCTCCAACCCCACCACACCCGGCACCTTCCCCTGCAACCGCAGGAAATGCTACACTTGTCCCCACACCTCCTCCCTCACCCCTATCCGAGGCCCCAAGATGACATTCCACATTAAGCAGAGGTTCACCTGCACATCTGCCAATGTGGTATACTGCATCCACTGTACCCGGTGCGGCTTCCTCTACATTGGGGAAACCAAGCAGAGGCTTGGGGACCGCTTTGCAGAACACCTCCGCTCAGTTCGCAACAAACAACTGCACCTCCCAGTCGCAAACCATTTCCACTCCCCCTCCCATTCTCTAGATGACATGTCCATCATGGGCCTCCTGCACTGCCACAATGATGCCACCCGAAGGTTGCAGGAACAGCAACTCATATTCCGCCTGGGAACCCTGCAGCCATATGGTATCAATGTGGACTTCACCAGTTTCAAAATCTCCCCTTCCCCCACCGCATCCCTAAACCAGCCCAGTTCGTCCCCTCCCCCCACTGCACCACACAACCAGCCCAGCTCTTCCCCCCCACCCACTGCATCCCAAAACCAGTCCAACCTGTCTGTGCCTCCCTAACCTGTTCTTCCTCTCACCCATCCCTTCCTCCCACCCCAAGCCGCACCCCCATCTACCTACTAACCTCATCCCACCTCCTTGACCTGTCCGTCTTCCCTGGACTGACCTATCCCCTCCCTACCTCCCCAACTATACTCTCTCCACCTATCTTCTTTTCTCTCCATCTTCGGTCCGCCTCCCCCTCTCTCCCTATTTATTCCAGTTCCCTCTCCCCATCCCCCTTTCTGATGAAGGGTCTAGGCCCGAAACGTCAGCTTTTGTGCTCCTGAGATGCTGCTAGGCCTGCCGTGTTCATCCAGCCTCACATTTTATTATCTTGGAATTCTCCAGCATCTGCAGTTCCCATTACCTCTCTGTGATACTTGCATTCCTCTAAATCTGGCCCCTGGCGCACTTCCAAAATTAATCTCGTCCCCCATTGCCTATGCCTTAATTTGCAACTCTGGAATTCCCATCCTAAACACTTCTGCCTCTCTACCTCTCACTCCTCATTATGAACACTCGTTAAGACCTATCCCAGAGCTCAGTTTTTGTGATCTAGCCTCATATCTTTGTAGATATGTGACAATGCTGTCACTTCAAAAGGTTATTTTGTCCTGGATTTTGTTTTGAAGAGAAGTTGTAAGGCAGAGGTGACGAGCAGTCTACCAGAACCACAAGAGTGAACAACTTGTAAGGCCTTGGGTTATTTTTTGACAGCCTGAATGGGTGTGGCCAGGTCTCACAGACCAGACTTTCTGGTTTCTTTTGGCTCTAGTGTCAGAAGCGGTATGTGGTCTCAGAATTGTTGGAAATTTCAGTGAATGATTTCTAGCAGCTTTTTTCCCTGGCATTTCTCTCAATTTTGTTTTCCCTCTGGAATTGGAGAACTGCATGTTAAAATCTCTGACTGAATTTGCCTTTTTGCCAAGAGGTGTGTTTATGGGATATTGCAACAGTTAATTAGTAATGAGTACAGTCTATTATTAGATTAAGTTTTCCGATGGTTAAGTTAATCAAATTTTCTCTTCCTTTTGATTGTATTTTAACTTGTGTTAAAAAAAGTTGTATTTTGTTTAGCATCGAGTATTTTGACCAGTTGCATCACATCTAGAACAGGGACTTCATGTCTATCTATAGAATAAGAAAAACCTAGTGCCTAGACTACCTTCTCAAAATATTTTAAGGGAGTCTGGTCTGATCCATAACACTAGCTTTGTGTCATTATTGTAACATAATGCCTTTTGTGTTTTTAGGGTGGTCTGAAAGCTGTGGTGTGGACTGATGTGTTCCAGTCCACAGTTATGATCATTGGGTTTGCAGCAGTGATAACCCGAGGTGCGGTAATTCATGGAAACTTTGCTCAGGTGCTAAATATTTCGTATCATGGAGGAAGACTCAACTTCTGGGAGTAAGACCCTGACACTTATCTTTGGGGATATGAGAATAAGTTAGCAATGTGGGGAGGATGGCTTTCTCACAGCGATTTGATGAATTTGGAATCAAATTTTGACGTGTTGTATGGCACAGTCACTGTACTAAATGGGACAGACATCAAACAGATCTAGCAGTGCAACACTGGGATTCCATGAAGCAATAAAGACCATCAGCATCGGCAGAATCACATTTTCAACATAATTCATGGCCCAACAGATCCCACACTCAATCATTACCATCAAACCTAGAGAACCCTGGTTTATTAACCTGACTTGATTGGTTATTGTCACGTCTACTGAGATACAGTGAAATGTTTTATTTTGTGTGCAAGAAGGCAGGAGGGCATGCCAGGAACCACACCAGACATACCTAAAAAATGAGGTGTCTGCCAGGTCAAACTACAAAGTAGGGCTACTTACTTGCCCCACAGAATAAGCAGCAAGAGATAAGACAGAGCTAAGCAAGCCCACAACCACCAATCAGATCAAAGTGATGCCGTCTGCCATATCAGGTTGTAAATAGTGGTGGACAAATAAACACCTCACTCAAAGAGGAGGCTCCACAAATGTCTCCGCCTTCAATAATGAGTGAGTGTAGCACATCAGTCCCAGAGATGCGGCAGGACAAATCAACTACTGCCTCATTAGTCTACTCTGATCATCAGTAAAGTACAGAACATGTGATCAATAGTACTATCAAGCAGCATTTGCTTCACAATAAGTTGCTCAGCATTGCTCAGCTTGGAATCCATCAGGGCACTCAGCTCCTGATCTCATCATAGTTTTGAACATAGAACAGTACAGCACAGAACAGGCCCTTCAGCCCACAATGTTGTGCCGACCATTGATCCTCATGTATGCACCCTCAAATTTCTGTGACCATATACATGTCCAGCAGTCTCTTAAATGACCCCAATGACCTTGCTTCCACAACTGCTGCTGGCAACGCATTCCATGCTCTCACAACTCTCTGCGTAAAGAACCTGCCTCTGACATCCCCTCTATACTTTCCACCAACCAGCTTAAAACTATGACCCCTCGTGCTAGCCATTTCTGCCCTGGGAAATAGTCTCTGGCTATCAACTCTATCTATGCCTCTCATTATCTTGTATACCTCAATTAGGTCCCCTCTCCTCCTCCTTTTCTCCAATGAAAAAAGTCTGAGCTCAGTCAACCTCTCTTCATAAGATAAGCCCTCCAGTCCAGGCAGCATCCTGGTAAACCTCCTCTGAACCCTCTCCAAAGCATCCACATCTTTCCTATAATAGGGCGCCCAGAACTGGACGTAGTATTCCAAGTGCGGTCTAACCAAAGTTTTATAGAGCTGCAACAAGATCTCACGACTCTTAAACTCAATCCCCCTGTTAATGAAAGCCAAAACACCATATGCTTTCTTAACAACCCTGTCCACTTGGGTGGCCATTTTAAGGGATCTATGTATCTGCACACCAAGATCCCTCTGTTCCTCTACGCTGCCAAGAATCCTATCCTTAATCCTGTACTCAGCTTTCAAATTCGACCTTCCAAAATGCATCACCTCGCATTTATCCAGGTTGAACTCCATCTGCCACCTCTCAGCCCATCTCTGCATCCTGTCAATGTCCCGCTGCAGCCTACAACAGGCCCCTACACTGTCAACGACACCTCCGACCTTTGTGTCGTCTGCAAACTTGCTGACCCATCCTTCAATCCCCTCGTCCAAGTCATTAATAAAAATTACAAACAGTAGAGGCCGAAGGACAGAGCCCTGTGGAACTCCACTCACCACTGACTTCCAGGCAGAATATTTTCCTTCTACTACCACTCGCTGTCTTCTGTTGGCCAGCCAATTCTGTATCCAGACAGCTAAGTTCCCCTGTATCCCATTCCTCCTGACCTTCTGAATGAGCCTACCATGGGGAACCTTATCAAATGCCTTACTGAAGTCCATATACACGACATCCACAGCTCGACCCTCATCAACTTTTCTAGTCACATCCTCAAAGAACTCGATAACGTTATTAAGGCATGACCTACCCCTCACAAAGCCGTGTTGACTGTATTTGATCAAGCCATGCTCTTCCAGATGGTCAAACATGGCCAAAAGAGTTGTGTTCCAGAGGTGAGGTGAGAGGGATCTTGACATCACATTTAGCCAAGTCTGCTTGAAGGAGCATGGAATGGAAATCTGTGGAAACAATCTACTTGTTGGAATCATATCTGATACAAAAGAAGACAGTTCGGGTAGTGGAGGTCAGACACCTAGGCTCCAGGACATCTCAGGAGTTCCTTAAGGTGGTGTCTTCACCCAACCATGTTCAGTTGCTCATCAATGATCTTCCCTTCGTGATAAGGTCAGAAATGGGGTTGTTCATTGCACAGTGTTCAGCACTAATTCCAACTCATCAGAAACTTAAGTAGCCCATGCTTAAATGCACTAAGATCTGAATAACATTCAGTTGTCAAGTGGCAAGTAACATTCACACCACTCAAGGACTGTCTTGGGCGAGAGAGAATCTAACCATCGCTCCCTAACATTCAGTGACATTATCATCACTGAAATCCCCAGCATCAACATTGTGAGATTACCACTAACCAGAACCTGAACTGGACTAGTCATCTAACTACTGTGGCGGCAAGGCCACATCAGAGGCTAGAAATCTTCCAGCGACTAACTCATTTCTTGACTCCCTAATGCCTATCAACATCTACAAAGCACAGTTCAGGAGTCTGATCGAATACTGCCTACTAGCCTGGTTGAGTGCAGCTCCAACAACATTCAAGAAGCTTGAGACATCGAGGCTAATTGGCAACATATCCACAGTCTCTCCAACACTGACACTCACTACCATCTACAAAGTGCTGCTCAGAAATTCACCCATGCTGCTTAGACAATACCTTCCAAACACATGATCAGTACTATCTGAAGGACAAGGGCAGCATATACAAGGGAACACTGCCAACGCAGGTTCCTCTCCAAGGCGCTCACCATCCTGACTGGAAATATATCGTTGTTCCTTCAGTATCATTAGGCCAGATTCTTGGCACTTTCTCCCTGTTGACACATTGTACCTCCTTATAGCAAAAGGCCCATACCCGCTCAAGAAGACAGCTCACCATCTTCTCGAGGAACGAGAGAAGAGTAATGAATGCTCACCCAGCCAGCGACACCCAAGACCTAGGAAGGAATAAAAATAAATAGCTGGTAGTGAGTTAGAAAAAGGGCAGTGTCTTTACTCAGACTTGTCCAGGAGTAACTTGGCTCAGACAACTCTATAACAAGTATTTACTATCCTGGGGTAAAATTATAAACGTCAGAAGGCAAATGTCTTTCCAGTGAACTGGAACTGTTAGCAAAATGACTGAGAGTAAAAGGATCAAGTGTTGTCTTGCCTAAACCTCTGAGTTTGGCTTAAAAGGGTTTGGGGTCAGAAACCACAAATACTGAACTCATTAGGTCGAAGGATTTTTAAAAAAATTTATTTTGTAGGACGTGGGTGTCGCTGGGGCTCCCTGAAGCCACACTCAATCGAATGCAGCATTGATGTCAAGGGCTGTCATTCTCACCACCCCTCTGGAATTTAGCTCATTTGCCTATGTTTGAACCAAGGCCGTAATGAGGTCAGGAGCTGAGTGGCCCTGGCGGAACCAGAACTAAACATCACTGTGCAGGTTATTGCTGAGTGGATGCTGCTTGATAGCACTGTTGAAGACACCTTCATCACTTTACTGATGATCAAGAGTAGATTGACATGGTGGTAATTGGCTGGGTTGGCTTTAACCTGCTTTTTATGTACAGGACATACTTAGGCAATTTTCCACATTGTTGGGTAGATGCCAGTGTTGTAACTGTACTGGAACAGCTTGGCTAAGGGAGCGGCAAGTTCTGAACCACAAGCCTTCAGTACTATTGCCATAATGTTGTCAAGGCATATATCCTTTACAATGTCCATTGCCTCCAGCCATTTATTAATATCATGTAGAATGAATCAAATTGGCTGAAGACTGGTATCTGTAATGGTGGGAACCACTGGAGGAGACCGAGATGTATTATCCACTTGGCACTTCTGGCTGAAGATTGCTATGAAAGCTTCAGCCTTATGTTTTGCTCTGATGTGCTGGACACTTCTATCATTGAGGATGGGGATATTTGTAGAGCCACCTCCTCTAGTGAATTGTTTAATCGTCCACCAAAATTCACGACTGGATATGGCAGGACTGCAGAGCTTAGAACTTATCCATTGGTTGTGGGATTGCTTAGCTCTGCCTATCACTTGCTGCTTATCCTGTTTGGCATGTAGGTAGTCCTGTTTGGTGGCTTCATCAGGTTGAAACCTAACCTTCAGGTATGCCTGGCACTGCTCTTGGCATGCCCCCCTGCACTCTCCACTGAACCAGAGTTCCCTCCCTCACCCCAGCTTGATGGTAATTGTTGAGTGGGGTATATGCCAGGCGATGAGGTTACAGATTGTGCTGAAATAAATTTTACTGCTGTTGGTGGCCTACAGTGCCTCATGTCCAGTCTTGAGTTGCTAAATCTGTTCGAAGTCTGTCCCATTTAGCATGGTCATAGTACTATACAAAATAATGGAGGTTATTCTCAATGTGAAAGCGGGACATAGTCTCCATAAGGATTGTGCGCTGGTCACTCTTACTGATACTTACTGCGTAGTTTGGGTTCCTGTCAGGGCCACTCAGCTTCTGACCTCCTTACAGCCTTGATACAAACATGGACAAAAGAACTCAATGACAGAAGCATCTGCAGATGGCTGACTGATGAAGATGAGGCCCGAGTCTGTTTTTCCATCTTGTTGGTTCCCTCACCAACTGCTGTAGACCCAGTGTAGCAGCTGTGTGCTTTAAGACCTGATCAGCTCAATCAGTAGTACTGCTGCTGGGCCACTCCTGGTGGTGGACACAGAAATCCCCTACCCAAAAGTACATTTTGTGCTCTTGCCGTCCTCAGTGCTTCCTCAATGTGTTGGCCAACATGGAACAGTACTGATCCATCAGCCAAGAGAGGAAGGTATGTGATAATCAGAAGTAGGTTTTCTTGCCCATGTTCAGTCTGAAGCCATGACACTTCATGGGGTCAAGTGTCAATATTGAAGACTCCCAGAGCAACTCCCTGCTGACTGTATATCACTGCAACACCACCTCTGCTGGGTCTGCCCTACTGGTGATACAGGACATATCCAGGGATGATGATGGTGGTGTCTGGGACATTGTAAGGTATGATTCCTTGAGTATGACTGTGTCACTCTCTTGCTTGACTAGTCTGTGAGACAGCTCTCCCAGTTTTGGCAGTAGCTGCCAGATGTTAGTGAGGAGGACCTTGCAAGGTCGACGGGACTGTTTCTGCTGTTGTCTTTTCTGGTACCTAGATCAATGCCAGGTGATCTGTCTGGTTTCATTTCTTTGACACTTTGTAGTGATTTACAACTGAATGGCTTGCTGTCCCATTTATGTGAGCAATTGTGAGTCAACCACATTGCTGAGGGTCTGGAGTCCCATGTAGGCCAGACCAGGTGAGGATGGCAGTTTTCCTTCCCTGGAGGACATTTTTGAAGCGGATGGGTTTTTCCGACAATCAACAATGGTAGCATGGTCATCAGTAGCTTCTTAATTTCATATTTTTGTTTAGTTGAGTTCAAATTCCATCATCTGCCAGAACATTGTCTGAGCCTCTGGATGAACAGTCTAGTGATAATACAACTGGGCCACCGCCTTCCCTATGTGGATGTTACAATTTCTACTGTTTTAAATGTCAAAATAGGCACATGTTCAAGTTTGTGGTCTCACAGGAAGTTGCCAGAACTCTTAATGAACCTTGTTATAATGTTGCTGATCAAGAGGACATGGAGCTAATTTCTTCCTGATCTTTCCCCTGCATGTACAGACTCAATCTGACAATCTCAACTGGATCTGCTCGACTTGAGATTGGATATCTACTTTACGCTAGCTGAACACATGGTGGGATTACCACCTCAGGACTTACTGTCTGGGTTGTTGACTTGCTCACCAAGCTGACAAGTTAGCTCATAGACATTTTGTCACCAAACTAGTTAACATAATCAATTTGCCTTCGATGAAGTGTCGGTGTTCTGTCCCGTTTGCTATTTACGTGTCTCGGTTTGCTGGGGTGGGTGGCATCACTTCTGGATTAGTTTCAGCAAACCAAGACGTAAATAGCAAGCGGGACGGAACACCAGTGCTTCACCGGAGGCGCACTGATAATGTTACCTAGTATTGTGACGAAATGTCTGCGAAAAAACTTGTCAGCTCGGCAAGCAAGTCAAAAACCACATCAACAACCCGAGCTACAAATTTTCACCAAAACCTTGAACCTGGTCTCTCTCTAAGCACCAAGCTTGGAGCACAGGACTAATCACAAATGGGCAGAAACGGAACTAACTTTAACCAAGTGGATGATGGAATGGATGGTGAAGAGTACTCCTTAGAGATTGAGAATTATGACATACCATTGTGTAGGAGTGTACAAACTAAGTTTCATTGTTTACATGACTCAAAGACTCACAAACTAAATTATAATTTTTGGTGTTTTCCTGTTCTAAAATTCTACCTCAAACTCCGTAATCTCTCGTCCCCTTCTCATCAGTCTTATTGATGGGAGACAGCTGAAGAGGAAGCTTCATAGAGTTGTATTAAATATTAAACAGCGAATGATAAAGGCAAATTTAGCATCCACTGCTAATTGACAATAGAAAAAAAAAATCATTGGTTTATTCTTGGATACAGAATTGGCTGGCCAACAGAAGACAGCGAGTGGTAGTAGAAGGAAAATATTCTGCCTGGAAGTCAGTGGTGAGTGGTGTTCCACAGGGCTCTGTCCTTGGGCCTCTACTGTTTGTAATTTTTATTAATGACTTGGACGAGGGGATTGAAGGATGGGTCAGCAAGTTTGCAGACAACACAAAGGTCGGAGGTGTCGTTGACAGTGTAGAGGGCTGTTGTAGGCTGCAGCGGGACATTGACAGGATGCAGAGATGGGCTGAGAGGTGGCAGATGGAGTTCAACCTGGATAAATGCGAGGTGATGCATTTTGGAAGGTCGAATTTGAAAGCTGAGTACAGGATTAAGGATAGGATTCTTGGCAGCGTAGAGGAACAGAGGGATCTTGGTGTGCAGATACATAGATCCCTTAAAATGGCCACCCAAGTGGACAGGGTTGTTAAGAAAGCATATGGTGTTTTGGCTTTCATTAACAGGGGGATTGAGTTTAAGAGTTGTGAGATCTTGTTGCAGCTCTATAAAACTTTGGTTTGACCGCACTTGGAATACTGCGTCCAGTTCTGGGCGCCCTATTATAGGAAAGATGTGGATGCTTTGGAGAGGGTTCAGAGGAGGTTTACCAGGATGCTGCCTGGACTGGAGGGCTTATCTTATGAAGAGAGGTTGACTGAGCTCGGTCTCTTTTCATTGGAGAAAAGGAGGAGGAGAGGGGACCTAATTGAGGTATACAAGATAATGAGAGGCATAGATAGAGTTGATAGCCAGAGACTATTTCCCAGGGCAGAAATGGCTAGCACGAGGGGTCATAGTTTTAAGCTGGTTGGTGGAAAGTATAGAGGGGATGTCAGAGGCAGGTTCTTTACGCAGAGAGTTGTGAGAGCATGGAATGCGTTGCCAGCAGCAGTTGTGGAAGCAAGGTCATTGGGGTCATTTAAGAGACTGCTGGACATGTATATGGTCACAGAAATTTGAGGGTGCATACATGAGGATCAATGGTCGGCACAACATTGTGGGCTGAAGGACCTGTTCTGTGCTGTACTGTTCTATGTTCTAGTCAAAAATTGATATCAAAGGTAAAAGGCATACTGAGGAGATTGGAAATCTTAAAATAAAACAAGAAAATGCTGGGACAAAATTTAGCAGATTTCGCAGTACCAGTGTAGGGAGAATAACAGATTTAATGGCAGGGATTTAATGCTTTTAACCTTTGGTGATGAGCTTCTTCAAAAGTGACAAACATCTACTGCCATCGGCGAGAAACACCAGTCAGAGGGACATTGACTGGCTCACAGCTCAGCTTATCAAGTGCCTTGCCTGTGAAGCCGCACCCTGTCTAAAATTACCAACACATCAGTGCCCACCAGCTCCTGAGACCTGGAGAGGTTCGGTAATCCGTAGGCTGTGCAAACATGCTGATCTGCACTGACAAGAAATAAGTGGTTTTTGGGGTACAGGAAGGGACAGGGGTCTTGGGAAGAGGTGGATCATAGGAGTTGAGGTCTCAAGGTTGAAGGACAAGGGGTCGTGTTCAGTTGCATCCTCTTCCCTGCCTCCTTATCCATGTTCTCAGTTCTTCCTAGATTGAACAAATGCAGGCTTCCCCAACTAGGCAGGCAGGTTGTCTGGTTTCCTGTGAGGAAGGCAGCCACTTTTTTCTCTTGCCAGCAAGGCAAGTAGTCATGTTGGTGGCAGGTTGAGAGTATTATTTGGCTGTTATTGAAGAGTGTGGCTATCTCTGCAGAACCAGTTCACCCTATTATTTGCTCATCCTGCCATTTGCCTTGTCAGTGCTCAGGAGGGAAGCATCCAGCCTGTTTAGTTTCGGATCTGTGATCTTTTATCAGCATTGGGGAAATGTAATGTTGTAACAAGAGGTGGGTGGGGCAAGTGCAAAGACTTAAGACAGAAGAGGGTCGTCGGGAATGGACTTAGAATTAGGAAAAAACAAAAGGCTGGAGGAGGTTAGCAATGAACTGCAAGAAAAATAAAGGTAACAAACCAAAAAAGATAATAAAATTGGGCAGATCATGGTGTGAAATAGTTGGACCCAGTTTTGAATGTTGAAACTGAATCATGCTTAATTGAAAGGTGAGACTTGTCAACCCACCTGGAATGGCCAGGAGTCTGTTGGATTCAGCCACTATCTCCTGGCTGCTTTTAAAAGCAAATTGGGAGAGTTTAAAGGTAGTTCAAAATGTTTACTTTTGCTTGCATTTGTCACCAGGAAAAGAACAAATGACTTGATGATGATGGGCTTGTAGCACATGTTGAATTTGGCAGTTAAGATGTTGTAGGTATCACAGAGACTCAGCTGCAAAAGGATCAGTGCTGGGACTAAATATCCAAGGATATACGTCCGATCAAGAAGACAGACACATGGACAGACGGATGGACTTACCTTGTTAGAAAGAACTGAAATTAAATCATTAAGAAGAAGGAATATTGGGCTAGAAAGAGTTGAATCCATCTGGGTAGAGTTGAGGAGCCACAAAGGAAAAGAAAGTCCCTGATAGTAGTTATCTAGAGGCCTCCTAGCAGTAGTCAGGAAATGGGACAGAAAATAAATTGAGAAGTAGAAAAGACTCATGCACTTTCTGCCTCTTCTGATGATTACCCATCTGCAATTTCAAAGTCATTGACCTACATTGTTGTCCTATCCAACAATGCCCTAATTTTAAATACTCATCCATGTTTCTGTGATCTCTTACTCGCCATCAGCTGGATAAGCCTCTAAATAGCCTGCTGCCTTCTAGCTCTGACTTCTTGAGTATCCATATGTTCCTTTATTCCACTGCTGCAGGCTGCAAATTCAGCAGCCATGGCCCTGATCCAGAGAATCTCCTCCCTAAATGTCATCATCCCTCTATGTTGCACTTCCTTTCAGAGCCTCCTGAAAACATAACTCAGAACCTAACATCCTGTGATGATGCTGATTTTCTGAGGTGAAAATCTGATCAAACGTCTGAGAAATAACTGGGGTATATTTTGCTACATTAAAGATGTTATATAAATACAAGGTATTATTGTTCTTGATACCTCAAAAGACAGGATAATGCCCACTGTCCAATATTGGCATCATTCCCTGGCTTTGGAAATGGCCAGGAGAACTGTTCCAGACAAATGGCCATGATTAAGAGTCATCCCATTGTAAATTCCACGCTAAGGCAGGCTTTGGCACTGAGAAAAGGGGTAGAAATTGGAGCTATAAGTCTCTATGTTAGTGTCTGCTGTGTGTGCTGGATCTGTGAGAATGTAATTTCCAGGAACTGAAAGAGATTTCACACTGAGTGGCATCCCCTAACAATAAGCAATGTGTTTACCCATTCATTTGCAGATAATATAGTGCATAATTAATTTTTAATAGTTTTTTAATGAGCAGTTTTCCTTTTGTTCAGTGAAAAACAATGTAAAAGAGATGAGGATTGAAATATGACTCCTATAATTTTTTCCAAGATGTACAGGTGAGGCAGTGCCTTCACTTCCTGTGCACCCCAGCCCCATTGTGAAAACTTTGAATTTCTCCCTGGAGTGTGAGGGTCTTTGTGGAATGGTGCAGGTCACACTCAACTGCCTTTACTGCAAACTCTGTCTGGACAACTTGTGGAATAGATGCCTTTTTCTCAGTCTGCAGAAATCTGTTCCTTTCAGGCCTTACTCCAGCCAGCTGATCACAACTATTTCAGAAAACCTGAGGACCTTCTGCCTCCAGGTCCTTCATTAAACGAGGGAAGGTTCACCCAAAGAGAGTGACTTAATGAATAAACGCTATTGTTTTAAAAGAGTGAGAAAAATAAACATTCAGAATAGTCTGCCATGTAGTGTAATACTTAAAACACATTGGAACCATTCAAATAAGTACTGGAATTAATCAGAATTTGATATGAAACGTGAGGGTACTGAATGATGTTGATGGAGAATTAGGGCTCTGAAGGAATGATCTATTGAGAGAAGTGGGGGACTGATTATTGCCCAGTCGAATGCACAATTTCTATCTCAAATGTGTCACAAGTTACACCATACTGAGACAAACTGAGATAGTAAAGCAGCCTCATACAAAACCTGCCATAGTGATCCCAATTATCCATTCCTACACTATGTAAATGTGACCTGTAAAGTCAACTTAAATGTATCCTTCCTTTCAATCTCCAAATTATAATGCACACAATGAGAATCTCCAAATCATTGGCTCCTTTTTATATTCTGTGTTATCTAATGTTACTGGGAGTCCTTCATCATAAGACAAGGGACTTTGTGTCAGTGATTTCTGGTATTTTCCCGGGTGACCACTGCTGGCAACTTGTGTTATTTGCCATTTCTACCAGTAGGAGGTACTGAGCAAGGGTAATCGGAAAAATCAAATTTTTATATGAAGTTGTTCACTGCCACCAATGCTCCTTTGCCTTTGGCAAATGTTGTGATTGCTTATTGAGGATACACTCCTGTAGAGTACAGAAAAGATATCGTTAATAGAAAACAAGAAAGTTATTGCATAATAGCAATATATGTACCGCAGTTAGGCATTCATAATGACTAGGACCTTATGAAGCAGATATATCAGCTCGTTCGAAAAGCTAAAATCCTACTACTGATCTCCACCCACAAACTGTGTGTCGTCACAACTTCAGTTTGAAGATTGCCTCAACAATTGTGCGTCGCTGATCCATAGGCCATTGTGAAATATATAGTGCTTAAAATCACAATGAACCACAAAAATGAACAATTTGCCTGACTGACTGCTCCTCAGAATGAAAGCAATCCACAACAGATTTTGTCAGTAACTATAAAACAACTATTTATTGTAATACCCGTAACTGCAACAAGAGCAGAGAGAAAAAAGACTATCTCTTCTACAACTGCAACCTTTCAAAACCTTCAATAACGTACATTCAAACATGATTTAAGACAAAAGAAAAATGGCTTAACATATATTGTGGATGGTAAAGCAATATATTCAGGATAAAAATAATTCTGAAAAGCAAGTCTCTAGACTATAAGGTTGAAAGTGATTTAGATTTTTCTTTAGATTTTTATCAGTTCTTTAGATTTTTACAATGAAGATATGCTGTAGGGTGATGGTTGTTCTTTGACTCAGTGGGTGCTCAAGCCTTGACTTGTTTTAGACTTTTTTTTCATTTGATCTACCAAAGATTTATTTTTTTAATCTTCTCCCACACACACACACACACACGCACACACATACAGAAATATGGAGATGGATGCTTTCTCACTGTGGGTTCTAGATGTTTTTTCTCTGCAGTTCTTGGCATAAGGGTTGTCTAGATTAGGTGGGTTATAGGGGGATGAGTCTAGGTGGGATGCCATGAGGTTTGGTGTGGACTTGTTGAGCCAAAGGGCCTGTTTCCACATTGTAGGTATACTCTATTAAAAAAAGCTTACAACATTTTAACACTCTGCAGATCAACCAATCAGAGGGCTGTTGTCAGGCAGAATTTCCTTAACTTGAAAGGTACTTGCTGCTGCTCAGTGTTGAATCCTCCCTCTTACTGCTTCAGAAAGCAACATTGTATTACACAACTCAAAAATATGCAACAATAGATTTTCAAGTTGCAAAGTTCTTCTGATCTTTCTGTACCATCAGTCGTTTCAGTTTATAGCCCCAAAAACCAAAAGACAGGGAATCCTCAATTTATGAAAGCCTGACAAGTACACTCATACTTGAGAACATGGTCTCACGTGAGCTTAGTTTTAAGAATCTGACGTACAGATATTTCCTGGATGTGAAAATGGTTCCTTTGTAATGCTCTGCATTATCTTCCAAGTTGTGTTCAAATTGACTTGTAGATAGATTGCAAAACAGAATGCTTACACAACCTGGGGACTGTCTGTAAATAGTGTGACATCAGGAACTGGGTAGAGCTGATATAACACGAACATGAACCCCATCAGAACCATCACCTTATACAACATTTCATACATAATTAATTTGATTTACAGCCTCTGTTATTACAAAGTATTGGCAAGTGCAGAAGCGATGTTGTACAAGATCACAGAAGAGGGGAAATTATCAGGTTTTTTTGTGGTATGGTTGGCCCAAAATCTTCCTGATCATATTCAAGTTGTGTTACTTTGTCAAGATCTATTGCAGAGATTTGAGCCCATACTCCAAGTTGATATTTTGGAGTATATCAACTCCATCTGCACAGTTGGAGAGTGCTGAATTGTCAGGGATGTTGCCTTTTAAAGGAGGCATTAAACTGATGCCCTGTCTGCCCTCTCAGGTGGCCGTAAATTATTCCATCACATCTTTCAAAAAGAGCGGTGGGGTTCACTTCAAGAGTATGTCATTAGTTATTTGGGCCATTGTAAAAATATGAGAAGTGTGGTGTTATTGGATGGTAACGTACAAGTTATTGATATTTCCTGAATTGAACAATCAGAACAGACAGGTAGGGCAGCAAGTAAATGCCAACGTCAAAGGAATCGTCTTTTGGACAGGTAACACTGCCTCACCACTGTACTATTCTAACAGCTGAGATCATGGGCCCATGTGGGCATGTACTAGTGCACACAATGTCTTGCTTGTCTCTAATTGTTACTCCAGCAATAAATCTACAGCAAATCAAACAGTCGAACCTCACCACTGTTTCCTTGCCTGTTCTCAGCTTTGATCCAAGCCCAACAAGACGACACACCTTCTGGACGATCGTGGTTGGTGGAACCTTTGTGTGGACAGCTATTTATGGCGTCAATCAGTCTCAGGTTCAGCGATACATTGCTTGTAGAAGCCAGCTTGAAGCTAAACTGTAAGTATCAGCTCTACAGTTGCCTGCATCTATTGCACTATGTGACATGGGGCTCAAGTATTTCAGCGGTGATTATGTTACAGGTGCTATAAATAAACCATGTTGCCCACAATCTCCAGGTATTCTTTGATCATGGCACCAGCTCCTCTCTACTTGTCCCAAACATTATCCTGTTTGTAAAACGGTGCAGAGGAAACCCCAGTCTAGGGAGTAATCTAATCAAACCACCACAAGATTTATAGGTTCATATTTTTTACTGTTGGATCAATCAGAATTCGATATTTTAACAGCTCCATAAACCCCAACTGATCATGATTCACTGATGTGATAGATCTATGGAAAAACACACCTTAACAAGAAAAAGAATTTTCTCCCATTATAAATGTGCAGAGCTTTTCATTACTGCAATCACTGCAACATCTGTCTTTTTAAATCTTTCTTGTTTTGAGGCCATGTTGAAAAAAAAATTTGCCATTGTGCTGTGTGATTCCTGAAAAATTGAAAAGTTGGTTGCATAAACATGGTTCTCAGTCTCAGATTTGACACGAGCTCTGGAGCTCTTTGGTCCAGGACTGACAGTGCACCTTATTTTTTTCACCCCAGAACTATATTGACTTGTTTTTTTTACAAATGTCTCTCAACAATTATAAGATGCTCACTTCCTGTCTCTTGAAACTGCTATTCTCATATTTTCTTTGTTTCAGAGCTCTCTACATCAATTTGGTTGGCCTGTGGATAATAGCCATTTCTGCAGTGTTTACTGGGCTCACAATGTACTCTATTTATCACCAATGTGATCCCCTGACTCAGAAGAAAATCAGAGCATCCGACCAGGTAAGCTGTCAGCAGCGAGGTCATGGACTATCCTTACAGCTCATGAGGACGTGTGGTCCAATGGGTTCACGCCAGGTCTCTGTAGAACAATTCAGTTAGTCATATTCCCTTGCTGCATGACCAGAAATTTTACTAGTTACCTGTGTCAGACGCTTGTCTAGTTCTCTTGTGAAATCATTGATCATTTCACCTTCTTCCGAAGCAGTGAATTCCAGGTTATTACCAGTTAGTACATTAAACAGTTTGCTTCATTATTTCTTGCCCTTAAATTCTTGTCCTTTAGTCTTGGTGTGATCAACTAATGGCAAAACCTTTACTTTTCCCACCTTATTAAACATTCATACTCTTTTATATCTCTATTTCCAACTTTACTCCAAGGAGAACAATCCACTTTCTCTAACCTAATGCTGTAGCTAAACACCCCCATCCTTGGTGAATTCTGGTAAATCTCCTCTGTACTTCTGTAACAGGTTTTCTCAAGTGTGGAGACCAGAACTGGACATATTACTCTGAAAGCAGTCTGACCAGAGATATATTAAAGATTCAACATAATTGCTCCTTCTTTTTAATTCAATAGTTCTATATGTGAAGGTCAAGATCCCATTTGTTTTACTTAATAGAGTTTCAGCATATACTGCCGGTATTAAAAATTTATACACATGAACCTTCCAAACGCTTCTATCCATGCCCTATCTTTAAAATTGTACCACTAAGTAAATGTACATTTCTCCTCTCCGTCTGTTCTGACAAAATGCATCACCTCATGCTTCTCTGTGTTAAATTTCTCCTCACCCACTCTGCTTATCCTACAAGTTGTGTTGCATTCAATTGATACCATTCACGTGGTTTGTCATTGTTCCAAGCTTGATATCTTCAGCACTTGGTGAAGTTTTGCCCTGTAGTCAGATGTTAGGTCACACAGTGAATCTGGAACAGACTCTTGGGGAACACCACTATCTACCTCCCTGGTGTCTGAAATATAACCATTTATAACTTGCTGTTTTCCACCCTTGTTGCCATTTGTTTGATCCAAGCTGATGTTGACCACAATTGCGTGAGGCTAGATTATATAACTTTCCTTTATTATTGTACATCATCAATTGCTTTCTTAACATCAATCTAAGCAAAATCCACTGCATTTTCTTCATTCACATTCTCTGTTACTTCATTAAAACGTCCAACCAAAACGTCAAAACAAACTTTCCAAACTGCTTGTTTATTATTTCTAACATCTCACTGACCGCTGATGTTCAGCTGGCCAGTCTGTGGTTATTGGGAATGTACGTATGCATTTTCTTGAACAAGATTGTCACATTTATGACTCTCCATCCTTTGACACCACCCTTGTCTCAAGAAAAGTTCTGTGAATATGGCAAGTTGTTTTGGTAACTGCCCCCATGCTTCCCTTGTAACCTGAGATGCAAACCATCTGGGCTGTGATTTGTCTACTGTCAGACTTTAAGTTTCGATAGCCATCCCTGTAAATCCTACTTTAAAATTTCAGCCTATGCCCACTACCGTGTATTTGTTTTCTGATATTTTGTCAGCATCTCCTTTGTAAAGATTGATGCAATGTGGTCACTAAGTATACTAGCTCTGTCCTCTGGCTTTTAGCATTATTGGTCCCTAATAATCTGTTGCATATCATTAGGATAGTGCACTTGAAATCAAACCCCATTTTCACCAGGGTCAGAACAAAAGCTAAAGGTTGTTAGAAGTACACACAATTCCCCAATTTACCTGTTTTCAGACCAGACTGAAAGCAGTTTCCTGTACTTTATGAGAATGACTATTTATTACTCATAAGTAGATTATAACTACAGATAAATAATAATGAACTATATGACATGTTTTACAGAACTGCGATATGACTTTATGAAAGTCTTGGCTCTGAGAAATATCAGTTTATTGATGCCTGCATTTTCTGTATTCCTTCGTGTCAGGGAGGTAATGGCCTAGTGATATTATCGCTGGACTGTTGATCCAGACACCCAGATAACTTTCTAGAGATCTGGGTTTGAATCCCACCATGATGAAATTTGAATTCAAATTTTATGGTTGTTGGAGAAACCCATCCAGTTCACTAATATCCTTAAGGGAAGGAAAGTGCTGTCCTCACCCATTTTCTCCTACATGTGAATCCAGACCCACAGCAATGTGGTTGATCTTTGGGCAACAAATGCTGGCCTAGCCAGTGACAATCTCATCCTGTGAGTGAATAAAGAAAAAAAAAGTTCTTCCAGTGGACTTTCATGTGCTACTCACAATATCTGGATGGTACCAATATTTGCTGAACATTCTTCACCTGCATGCACGTGAGACTTCCTCCACTTCAATGTGAGAACTCCACTTTGAAAACAACAACATTCTGGAACTCCTTTGGCTTCAGCTGTTTATGCCACCTTACTCAACCCTGGATCTGCTACTTTAGCTTCAATTAATGAAAAGATGCTAAACACCTCTTTTGACTTACCCTTATTCTTAAATAAATTTGCTGATACCCAGTCATTTGCTTGGGCTCTTTCTGTGACTTCGGGTGATGCGCTTTTTTAGCCATTGATCTGATCACTGCACACAATGGAAAACTTCCAAAAATTGCATGTGTTCTGTCTCATTAGCCTCAACTAGACTTTCTGTGCTAATAATCAAAGCTGTCACTTCTATTCTCGCACGTATTTCCCAGAAGTATATCAACTCCATTCACAGGTAATTCTTTAACAACCAAAATTCCCACTAGTCCTGGCAACAAGTCAATTTCACTTGGACTTTGCTCAAGGAATGAGAATAAACTCTGTGCCCGTCCTGTTCACCAACACTTTGGTTTTCATTGAATTATCTGGAGGGAAGTTTAAGTAGCCCCTGTATCTCTCAGTATAGGTTTGACTTGGATGCTTCCTTTGAAGAAAAAAAGGTTCTCTCTCCTTTAGACCAAAACCCCTCATATTTGTCATCTACACTGCATAATTCTAATACACTCACAGAAGTATTGACCTCCAGTTCCCTAGTTGTAGTAAATCTACAATCTGATCTGTGGTCTTTTCCCACGGAGTTTCAGTTTCAGACTCATTCTTACAATTTCCAGTATGTCCCATGGGTATTCCTCACAACTTCTAGCATTCTGTGTGAACTTGTTGCATTGGAAACACTTCGGCTTCGGTAGGTCACCCTCTGTAACTCCCCTTCTTCGATCATGGGGCATTCCCAGCTGTCCATTCCTTACATTGGATTCTTGCTTTTTTTTTCACTGTCCCATTTCCTATCCCTTGCAAATTTAAGGGGTTGACAGGAAAAAAGCTTTATGGATTAGCTCGTAATCATCTGCCATTATTGATACCAGTTTAGCAGTTGGTCCCCACCATGCGTTCTTAATACTGAAGGTCATAAGTTTTAAATTCTTCTAAGAGCATAGCCTCTCTAAGAGCTTCATGCATGATTTCACCACCTACTGCTTGTAACAACTTGTCCAATTTACTTTGCTTCACTCTTTTGAATTCAAACATGTTTCTTTAAATTGTAGATCCTTTGCCTAAAGGGATTAATTTATATATAACTAATATAGGTCTCTTTGCAATGTTGTAATCATGTGAAGATGAAACATAACTTGTGTCTTGCTTTCTCTGTGCTTTGCCCATTAACTTACCCTGCACAGGCAATGTCTAGTCCTGTTTAGCCCGATTCATTTGCGTTGCTCTTTTCACCAATGACATGAAGAATGTGTCCATATTCTTGGTTGGGCCTCTGCAAATGTGGACATTTCCTTGCTGGTTTTTAAATTAAAACTGAAATTCTCCTAATCAAGACCTGCATTGGTGTCTGACATCTCCTGTTTCAATGACATCATTTTAAGCTGATACTCATGTTCTCTGTCTTCTCTTTCTCTTTGCAATTCTAATTTTCTTGTTTTTTTTTCATTTCTTTTGAATCTCTTCTTTTTTGTCTTTGCCTTTCTTTTGGAATGCCATCTCCAGTTTTTCATTCTCTCTTCATGCTTAAGCATCTGTATCAGAAACTGAATATCACCTAATTCTGGTATTAAATTCCTTGTTTATGTTGTGAGTCAGGGCTCCCTTGGCTAACCAAACTACTTGGTCTTTCTTCTGTTCCCTCATATCTTAATTATCCAGTACTTCATTGAACTTTGACTTCCACTTCTGTCAGGCAGTCTATCCTCCAGCTTATACACCTAGTCAATCAATCTGACCTTTGAACTTTTCCTCATGGACCACTCTGCCACCTGCAAGATATCCTTTGCCAGTGTCATGTATTAAATATCAGTCAGCACCTTTTTTTTCTAGCCTTCAGCTGTTTTGTTTATGAATACTACAACCTAACCCTCAGTGCCATTGTTTCAAATCAATCCTGTACAAGCCACCAAATATTTTTGAGCCTTGCTGGAGTAATCTATTAGACTTCAAGCTCTGCTATTCCCACTATCATCACAGAAGCCAAAGATGTTAAAAAGTATACAGCTTTCTCCAATTTTCCTGTCTTCAGATCCATGTTGACAGAAACATTGACTAGGTTTCTGTTGTTAACAAGATTGACTTTGCTAAAAATAAATAAATTCTAATTCCAAATAAACAATTATGAACTGTCAGCATATAACTGTATGAGGTAAAACTCTAACCTGTTTATAAACTTTGCCTCTACACACAGAGACAATGTAGTGATTGGAACAATGTGGATCTCGTTGACTAGGCTTGTTAACCTCTGCCAATCAGGGAGCCCTGGCCAGCCAGTATAAACAGGGGATTTTAGAATCTCTGCACTTCAGGGACTGACTCCAAGCTGATTGGCCAAATCCAGTGTACTGTGCACATGTAAATGAAGGGTGACTTGGTGATGGGCTACTGACCTCCATGTGGCTATTTCAGATAGGGAAAAGATAACAAGCGTGTTAAGAGTGGAGGGAAAGTTAGTTCTGTGGTCCCTGTCTACTGGGTTTATTGAGGTGATTCCTGTGCTGATCAGCATGTTGCTTCTCAATCTGCCTTCTCCAGATACTTTCATCTGTTTCTAAGGCACAGAGTGACTGATTCTCATTTATTGATAAGTCAAAGACCATTATTGTTAGTCAGAGTTTCCTGTAACTATAAGGGGGAAATAAAGCGGCTGTCTTCAGGTTTGGGATGCTTTTCAGTGCAGACCAGAAACAACAACTGCTTTTGAGGTCTGTTGATTTCTGCCAAAACATACACAGCCTCATGTTGTGTTCAGCTGCCTGGGAGCCAATCACAAAGTTCTTGGCAGGCAGAAGACGTCTTTCATCAATGACTGGCCACTAGACCACAGACCAATCAGCTAATTGTTGCCAATCAAAGCTCTATTTGTACATACCCCTCAGACCAGCTCATCTACAAACCAGACTTCCAATACTGCTTGGAGCAAGTAGCTGTGCAAACAGTACTTACAATGCCTGTCAGGCTACTTGCTTTTGAAAAGTGCAGAAATCTTTCAACAATCATTTCTTATTTCATCCACAATCAAAAATAGAGGAGAAATAAAAAGATAAGGCTCTTACAGAGCACCAAACCCACTCTTTAGTATCTACCTCTTATAGATATGTGAAGTGAAAGGATTAGTGAAGACAAATGTAGGCCCCTTATAGTCAGAAACAAGGGAAGTTATAATAAGGACCAAAGAGATATCCTGTGCCTGCTCCTATTTTCTAAGTTTCTTACAATGTAAATGCTGGTAGAAGTTCTTTGCATTCCCTTTTATGTTAATTGCCAATCTATTCTCATATTCTGTCTCAGTCAGTCGAGTTACTCTCTTCACCACAACTTACAAACTTATTCTATTTGACCTGGTTCTTGCTGAAAGAACTCACCATCATACACAATACACTCTTTTTGTTGTTTCAGTATATACCATGTTGTCAAAGCAAGCACAAGGGCCTTTTGCCCTTTGGAATGTATGTTGTTGGATTATATCTCACTTATTTGTGAAACATCTCCTCTATAACAACTAGCCATTGTTCCTTGTCAGTTTTCAATGTCAGACTTTATTTCCTGAAAAAAAAACCAAAAGAACTGCAGATGCTGTCAATTAGGAACAAAAACAAAGTTGCTGGAAAAGCTCAGCAAGTCTGGCAGAATCTGTGAACGACAAAACAGAGTTAACATTTCGGGTCCGGTGATCCTTCCTCGGAACTCCCCTTCTGAGGAAACATCACCAGACCTGAAACAGTAACTCTGTTTTCTCTTTCACAGATGCTGCCAGACCTGCTGAGCTTTGTTTTTGTTCCATGTTTCCTGTAACTCTGGCTAGATTCGTTTTCTTCCTATATAGTCAGATATAGCTATTCTATGTACCATCTTGTATAGTTGGTAGGGGGAATTGAAACTGTTTTTTGCTGAAAGGAAATGGACTGGTTGGTTGAAAATTTTAGTGGTTAGCCTTTTTGTGCCTGTTCTGGCTAGTAGTATACCAGTTGCAGTTGGGAGGTAGTCACTTTAATATGCCTAGGGCTTTCGGCGTTATGCCATGAGGTACTATGCACTCAGAAATCAGGGTCCTAGCGTCTGCTTTAACATCCCACTCCAAGTTCAGTTCAGTAGAGAGTGTACAAATGTATAAAGCCCATTTAACCTGTAGCTTCAATATCTATTAAAGATTTTTGTGGAGTCATTCAGTGCAAAAGAGGCCCTCTGTCCCTTTGACTGTGTATCATCGAAACACCCTCTTACCTACACTAGTATCACTAACCCACACCAGGACCGCTGCCTTGAACGTTATGACACTGCAAAAGTAATTTTTAAAATTTGGGAGGCTTCCTACCTCAATTACCCTTCCAGACATTCTTGTACCCACTACCAGCTCTGTAAAAAAAAAAGGTTTACTTAAAATATTTTGCAAACCTCCTGCCTTTCACTTTAAAAGTGTTTCACAAAGCCAGAAATTGCTGGAGATATTCAGCAGTCTCGCAGCATCTGTAGAGAGAAAGCACAGTTAAAATTTCGAGCCAAATGACACTTCTTCAGAACCCATTCTTCCTATTGTGTGGTGATCAAAACTATATGCAATCCTCCAGTTGTAGCCTGACCAAAGTTCTCTACAGCTCCAACATAACCTCCCTGCTGTTATAATCTACGTCTCAACTAATAAAGGCAAGTGTCCCGCATGCCTTCTTAACTACCCTATTAACCCGTTCAACCATCTTTAGGGATCTGTGAACAAGCACCCCACGATCCCTCTGTTCCTCTAAACATCCTCAAGCCCTGTCTCGTGTTGAATATTGTTTTGTTGCTTCTTCCAAAGTGCATCAATCACATTTTACATGGTTATGTTCCATCTGCAACTGATCTGGCAAACCCGTCATTGATGTCTTGAAACCTAGAACTTTACTCCTCATTGGCAGCCTCACAGCCAATCTTTGTTTCATCCATAAATTTACTTATCATTCTCCAGACATTCTCATCTATATAATTTATGAATATTGCAAACAACAAGGGACCCAGCACTGATCCCTGTGGAATGCCACAGGACACTGTCTGTAGTCACATAAGTAGCCTACTACTAGCACCTGCTGTCTCCTGCCACTTTTGGATCCAACTTACCAAATTACCCTGGATACCAGAAGCTTTTAACTTTCTTTATCAGTTTGCCATGTGGGCCTTTGTGAAAGGCCTTGCTTAAAGTGAGATAAACTACATCATTTGCCTGATTCGCATCTACACACTTGATCACCCTGGAAAATTCCAATCAAATTTGTTAGGCATGGCCTCCCTCTGACAAAGCCATGCTGACTCTCCCTGATTAAACCTTGCCTCTCTAAATAGACATTAATTTTTCTCCTTCACTATTTTCTCTAAATGTCCCCCAACTACGGATGTTATACTTAGTGGTCTGTAGTTCCCTGGTCTATTTCTACCACTCTCTTGTAAATTGGAACCACATTAGCTGTTGCCAAGTCCTCTGGCACATCCCTTGAGGCTAGAGGCAATTTAAAGATTTGGGTTAGAGCTTCTGGTGCTTCCTCTTTTGTCTCCCACAGCAGCCTGGCATACAGCTCATCTGGACCTGTAGACTGAACTGTAAAGTCTTCTTACATTACTACTCCAAAAACTGTTAGTACAGAATTTGTCAGTGGTTTAATTATTTTCAGATTTCTGGTTGAAAGTTTAACAAACTGTTACAAGACAAGTATACTTACCCTAAATTGTTCTATAATTCTTTCTAGCAGAGAAACTATATTTTGCTTCTGATCTTAGGTCTCCAGGGTGCCCTAAATTTTAATCTCAGTTTTCTAAATTAAAATCAATCCCTACTCTGAACCAAAAGCAAACTGATGGCCTTAAATGTTTATACTTCATGTCATAAACCATTATAGTACAAACAAGCCTCCATTAACTCTCCAGAGATTCCCCCTCTCTCACAAATACTGAATTAAGTCACGGTTCTGGAAGGGCTTTCTGACCTTTTCCTTCTTTAACACATGCACTACTTTTGAAATGGAAATGCTACTGTTGTAATTGATATTATTATATATTTTATATATAAATAAATCACACACCTGTCCCCACAATCCAGTCCCACCCATTGTGGTTAACCTCACCTACTTCCAGTCTGATGTGTACTCGTAAACTGACTTAGTCTCGGAGCCAACTGAAATTCCTAAACCAATCCCAGAAATATCCCTCAAGTTCATATGTCACAAATGACACTCCCCCGGAAAGAGCCTTCAGTGAGTACCAAATGTGATTCATAATTGTTTAAATGTAGAATACTGTGGAGATGTGTGTCAGTTTCTATTTATGGGGTATTCCTGGGAACCCCAAACCATATTCATTTCAGGGACAGTTCTGTTCCTTCTGACTGGTCCAAACTGAAGTTATGGGTGTACAAGATGAGTGTGGAGAAATCCCAGTTGATTTCCAGGTTTTACTGGTTTTCACTTGAGTGACAGCATTCCCTCAGATTTTCACTTGACCTACTAAGGATAGAGTGTTTTTTTCAGGAAAACTGGACTGTTCTCCAAAAAAACATGCAATATGAAGGTGAGTTGGACAATATTTATTCGAGATCTTGCTTGAGCAAACAGGGAAGGGCAGGACTTGAATATTAAATGGTATTCCTTAGTAATTCGCCACATCATATGATATGATAGAAAAGGCTCCCAGTAATTGGGTCTTAGTGTGTTAAATCAGGTTTGTTATACTGTTGTGTTTTAGTTGCTCCCATACCTCGTGATGGATATTATGAGGGATTATCCTGGTGTTCCAGGACTCTTTGTGTCAGCCGCATACAGTGGGACTTTGAGGTACTGTACATCTGAATCTATTCAATAATCCTTAATGTTAATGCCCTTGTTCTTTCTAATTGATCTTTCTCTAATGCTGTTTCCTCCAGTGTTGAAGTCCTGCTTCTTTTTCATTGATTTTTTTTTTAGTACGGTTTCCTCTAGCATCAATGCATTGGCTGCTGTCACAGTGGAAGACGTCATCAAACCTTTCACCGGTTTTTCAGAGCGGAAACTTGCTTGGGTCACAAAGGGACTCAGTAAGTTGGATTTCACGATTAAGAATGTTCAAATATATGTAAAAATCACTTCCAAGTGGGAAATAGAATTGATACGAGTTGATCCTGTTCTCAGGTGAGAAATGAACACCAAGCTGTGCTGGTAGCTCTGCATTTACGCATCCAATTCATTCTTCCCTGGGACCTCAAAACTGTGGAATTGTTTTTGTCTCTCAGACTTACCCTCCACTTGTAAGCTGTATTTTCTGAAAATCAATGCAATCTTGCAATTGTTCCTGCTTGTTATAACTCATCAGCGCTTGACAGTTTTGACGGTGGTCTGCACAATGTACTATCAGTTTTCAGAATCTATTTGAGCCATCTTCATCATCACACTGCTCTTATTTGCAAGTGATATGAGCTCCTGTTTAATTGAAGATGACCAACTGGGAAACTCAACACTGACTCAAAGAGACCTTTCATTGTTATTCACAATGGACCATTCATGAATTAATGCAAGTTGCCAAGTGTAGGACAGTTATCATGAAAGGCTGTTATAGAATGAAGATCATCAATTTGTCGAAGAGAATTAATTACTGTATTTGACCATGGATATGCTGCATTTAGCAGGGATAATCTTTTCTATACTAGCTACTCATTTGTTTCATAGGCTTCGCATTTGGAGTCATCTGCATTACAATGGCTGCATTGTCCTCTGTGATGGGTGGTGTACTGCAGGTAGGATTCATCTATGTTTTTAGATGTAACTCAAATTCACCTCTGCTGAATTTTAGCCTTCATCAGCATGGCTGACTCTTGCACATACAACATTCTCTCATTTGAAGTAACCACTTTCAGGAGCTCGCAGCTTAGCTGAGAAATCATGATCTACACTCCAACAATGCACGTTAATCACTCGCCTCAACTTTTCCTACTGTACCAACGTGGGGTTTCCATTTCTTGTGCCAGTGTTCAGTGGTCAGATTTTCAGAGATGGCCAGTTAAGGACTGCAGACCTATGCTACCAGAAGCTTAATTGAGAAACCTGACAAGATCCAGAGATAGTAAATTGTTAATTCCATTAGTCTGAGCTGCATATCGAACTCAATTTAGTTGTAAGAGATTTGGTCTGACACTGTTGCCAGGTTTGTATATTCCAATTACACTTTTTACCCCAAAACATTTGTGCAAGTAGGAATTCCTCCCCGGATGGAGACCATACTGTGTTCCAGCTCCTGAATAAATGCTGGGTCAACATTTATACCCATCCCTTATTTCCCTTCAAGTGAGGCCTTGCTAAGATTTTTTTTAAATTTATGGATGGGATGTGAGCATCATTGGCTGGGCCAGCATTTATTGCACATCCTTATTTGCCCTTACAGTGGTGGTGAGCTGTCTTCCTGAACCGCTGCAAGCCATATGCTTAGAAATTTCATAACAGAAGACAACCTGAACCTTTCTACCCGTGAGCCGAAGTTTGCAAACATATTGTGCTACTTCTTTGTACCTGTGTTTACTTGCAATCTTATTGGCAGGATATTTCCTGTGGACCTCTGAACCTTGCTGTCAGGCTCAAATGGGTATCAGAAGGCCACTCATTGTGGGAGATAATTATTCATTATGATTTTCCTTGATTTGGCCATTTACTGGCCGCAGAGTTGAGGTTGCCATCTATTGATGAGTGCTCCTCAAGGGTCAGGGGCTGACAGGAAGCTATTAAAAGCAGTAGCAGAACAACTTGGCGGATAAGTGAGATGGGGAGGACACTTCAAAAAGGTGGCATCCTCTCTGTAAATATTTCATGTTTAAATTATGCAATGGCCTCTACAGCCAGGCCACCATTATTGTGGGATACCTGCTGTTGCATTTCAAGCAGACTGGGAGGCCTCTAAGCCTGCCTGGAGAGCCGGCCCCTGGTCTGCTGCTTGGAGGTTGTTTCCAAGCAGCTGAACTGGCCCTCACCATATGCAGTGACCTAGAGGCTGACTGGAAGGTGACACTGGCACAGAATGGAGCTGGGGAATTGGCACGCTTGGCGCAACATGAAACTGTGTGCCCACCTCCTGCCCTCAGAGGCTGCTGAAAATCCTGCCTATTCCATCTGCCTCTTAGTTTGTGCTGAGTTCAGTCCCAATTTTACAGCATTACATTGAAATGCATGTCTGTTACAAAACATGTTCTGTTTCAGAGCTTTCAGTAAATTAGTATTCTGGACTTTTAGCGACAGTTCCTTAAGGAGGAAGAATTTAATAGAGAACAGGAAATGTCATTAAAATATTACAATTCCAGAGCTGCAGCAGTACTTCAGAGCATACAGTTTACCTGAGGATCAAAAGTGACTAGTTATTCTGGTGACAAAAGATTAAAACCTATTTTAAACTGAGAATCAGATGAATGTAACATAAACCTAGTGATTTTCACTGGTGTCGATCGATGATTTGTCTTTTTTAAACTGCTTCACAATTCTCTGTGACAAATATCATTCAGATATATCAGCCTTCCACTTTCTCCTCTGTTTTCCAGGCTGCCCTCACTATTTTTGGGATTCTTGGTGGCCCAATGCTCGGGTTGTTCCTGCTAGGCATGATATTCCGTTGGGCTAATTCAATTGTAAGTACCTGATAGACATCAGGGATTCATGAAGGGGTTATACAAGTACTTTGGAACTAAAATGAATAATTCGGGAGGAAATAGGGAAACGAAGGACAGTTAATGGGACTCCCAAGAGATCCAGGTACATTGAGAAGTAAAAGTGACAAAATGTATGAAAAATCAGGAAAGTGAGAGAATACAATGGCGAAATGCCAGACTTCTACTGTACAGTGTCCTGGTTCAACTGCACCGGGAGAATTGTGAATAGTTCTGAGCACCAGACCTTTGGAGGGATATATTAGCCTCAGGGGACTGGAACTTTGATATTCCAGAAATGATTCCAGGGGCTAAATTATACAAAATACTGTTGTATTCTATGGAATTAGTAAATTAAAGAGTGATTTGATTGAAGTTTCTATGATGAAATGTAGACAGATAGGGAAGAGGGAAGGAAACTATTTCTGCTGGTTGGACAGTCAGGACAAGGGACATGGTGTAAAAGTTAGAACCATTTTGACCTTTCTGGAGTGAAATTAGAAAACATAAAATGATGTAACGTGTGATAATTTGGATTTCTCTTCTACAAATTGTAATTGATGTTGGATCAGGTATAAATTTTAAAGATGAGATTGACTGATAAAGTTTTATCTAAGCGTTATGGGACAAAGGTATTTGTATGAAATTTGGTTTCTGATTAGTCATGATCTCAATGAATGGCAGTGGAACAGGCTTGAGGGACTAAATGGTTTACTTCTGTTTCTGTGTTCATATGTACCCATGGTAACATGATGCCTGGTTTTAGGTGTATTTGTCTGTAGAATGCCACTACCACTCGTCTTTCCTGGACTGGTTCTGAGGGCCAGAGATAATGGGAACTGCAGATGCTGGAGAATCCAAGACAACAAAATGTGAGGCTGGATGAACACAGCAGGCCAAGCAGCATCTCAGGAGCACAAAAGCTGACGTTTTGGGCCTAGACCCTTCATCAGAGAGGGGGATGGGGAGAGGGAACTGGAATAAATAGGGAGAGAGGGGGAGGCGGACCGAAGATGGAGAGAAAAGAAGATAGGTGGAGAGAGTATAGGTGGGGAGGTAGGGAGGGGATAGGTCAGTCCAGGGAAGACGGACAGGTCAAGGAGGTGGGATGAGGTTAGTAGGTAGATGGGGGTGCGGCTTGGGGTGGGAGGAAGGGATGGGTGAGAGGAAGAACAGGTCAGGGAGGCGGAGACAGGTTGGACTGGCGGGCAGCCTAATGGTATCAATGTGGACTTCACCAGTTTCAAAATCTCCCCTTCCCCTACTGCATCCCTAAACCAGCCCAGTTCGTCCCCTCCCCCCACTGCACCACACAACCAGCCCAGCTCCTCCACTCCACCCACTGCATCCCAAAACCAGTCCAACCTGTCTCCGCCTCCCTGACCTGTTCTTCCTCTCACCCATCCCTTCCTCCCACCCCAAGCCGCACCTCCATCTCCTACCTACTAACCTCATCCCACCTCCTTGACCTGTCCGTCTTCCCTGGACTGACCTATCCCTTCCCTACCTCCCCACCTATACTCTCTCCACCTATCTTCTTTTCTCTCCATCTTCGGTCCGCCTCCCCCTCTCTCCCTATTTATTCCAGAACCCTCACCCCATCCCCCTCTCTGATGAAGGGTCTAGGCCCGTAACGTCAGCTTTTGTGCTCCTGAGATGCTGCTTGGCCTGCTGTGGTTCTGAGGGCCAGTTCAGTTTACGGTGATAGAGGTGCAACTGTTATTAAATTTGAACAGGAAGAGGCTGTTATCTGAAACAAAGTGTACTTTTTTTTGGACGATATCAGTCAGGTTCAAGTTACATTAGACAACCAGTAGTTTAGCAATACAGCAGTTGAGTACTGCTGAAAAAGATATGTCAGCCTATCGCCCAAATGACTGATGTGGTATATGAATTTCAGCTCTGTTGTGATGCTACATATATAGCTGCACATCCCAAAGATGGTGGATGGCATCAAAGAGCAACAAGCAAGCTACTGACTGTAACCAAGTAGCCCATGCTTCCAAAACTCAATGTAGTATCCAACATTAGGTATGATTCTGCAACTGGACAACATTTGTTACATAATCCTGATTGTAGAAAGAATTATGCTGCCAGTTGATTTGGGTTCCTCTCTCAGACTGCAAATTGAGGCATGTACTGAAAGGTACACTTATCACCGTGTGGCACGGTGGCTCAGTGGTTTGCACTGCTGCCTCACAGCACCAGGGACCCGGGTTCGAGTCCAGCCTCAGACGACTGTCTGTGCAGAGTTTGCACATCCTCCCCGTGTCTGCGTGGGTTTCCTCCGGGTGCTCCGTTTTCCTCCCACAGTCCAAAGATGTGCAGACTAGGTGGATTGGCCATGCTGAATTGCCTGTAGTGTTCAGGGGTGTGTGGGTTACAGGGGGATAGGTCTGGGTGGGATGCTTCAAGGGGTGGTGTGGACTTGTTGGGCTGAAGGACCTGTTTCCACACTCTAGGGAATCTAATCTAATCTCAATACTGAGAATCTGCTCATTTCAGACAGAAAGAATGCAAGAGGTGACAGTCATTTCCTGGTTCATACCTCAAGGCAATACCTTGCCCAGTCAGAGTCAACTTTCCTTGTTTAAAACACAAAGCCTGACAGTTAATCCTTCGCTGTCATTATGTCATGCACTGTCCATGGCAGCACCTCTATCAATCAGAATTCACTTGCTAACCAATAAGCATTCTCCTGTCATACGGTATAAATATTGGTTTCCCTTTTGACTTCAGTCTTCTTGTGACATGACCTGATTTAGCAAGAGAAGCTTTGTCAAAATGTGTCTTCTCAGCAAGACCCAAGGTTACATGAACATTGTGACTAAGAGTATAAGAAACCTATGAATCTTCATTTCCTAAGGTTTAAGATTTTCTGCCTTACTGTTACCCAAACCTGAATGACATCATCACAGTGGCCAGAACTTTACACAGCCTCTAGCATTAGCCGTTTCAGAACTATTATATTGTACAATAGATTTAACTTACACTTTTGGACCTTATTACTGATTAGCATCATTTGAATTTGTCTGAAGGCACTCAAACAGGCATAGATAGGCTTAGCACTCCAGTAATGAAGTGATCAAATGCCGTTTTTTGTGGAGTTGTAAGTGGGTCTTCATTAATTCAATGTTGAATTAGATAACCCCAAAAACAGGCATGTGAATCACAATGTGAAATTACCCCCCATCAAAGAGAAAGCAGACAGCATGCCAACTTTGTGCTATTTGCTTATTGCAATAGTTGTTCCAGGTTGCCAGGAGTAACAGGAATGAACACAAAGGCAGGGTGCCCAATAATGTTGTTTGATAACACATACTTAAAGTTCACCTGCACTTCTTAAATATAACCTGCACGTCTTATGCAGAAGGTGCATTGTGACTGCTGGCGGTGACAGGATCATTTTGAATTGTGCAACAAACAAAGCAGTGGCTAAAGATGGGAGAGTGCTGTAAGGCAATCTTGAAAGAGGAGGTGAAAAAGAAGAGAGATGTTCTATTTCCACATTGGAGACAGTGCAACCTGCAGATAGAGAATGAGACAACAGTGAGAACAGATAACCATAGGTCACTGACAGGTGTTATAGCTGTGTTCAACTAGATGTCATGGTGTATTGTTTATATACTGACCTCACTGTATGGGGAAACAGTGCTGCAATAGTAATGTCACTGGACTAGTAATCCAGAACCCAAGATAATAGTCTGGTGAAATTTGAATCCGATGCAAATCTGGATTGAAGAGTAGGCCTGATAATGACAATTAGAAGGGTCCAGGCCCGAAACATCAGCCTTCCTGCTCCTCTCGTGCTGTTCATCCAGCTGTACACCTTGTTATTTCCTAAACTAGCCATTTTTTTGGTCATAAAAACCCATCTGGTTCAGTAATGCCCCTGAATGAAAGAAATTTGCCATCCTTACCTGGGCTGGCCTACATGTGACTCCAGATCCACAGCAATGTGGCTGACTCTTAACTGACTTGTGGCCAATTAAAGAGGAGAAATAAATGCTGTCCTTGCCAATGATACCTGTATCCCACGAATGAATGAAAGAAATCAAGTCAGATTCATTTAAAGTATTGTCATATTCGACCATAGTTACTGTTCAAATTACCACACCCCTATCACTGACCTATCAATGATTTCTATCAGTTGCCCCTCATTCCTATCATTCACATGTTTCACTTCACTTTCCTACACTTAGCACTGCTGCAACCTTTACACTGATAGCTAACAGCTTCCACACTGTTACAGCTATTTTTCAAATCCCATTTCACCTCATCCTTACAGGCAACGACTGGTGTTCCCATGTTGTTCTCATGTTTCACATCCTTTCTCACATTGTTCTAGTCCATGTATCCATTCATATATAGAAGAACTGTAAGTGGGATGAACAATGAAGGACCACCAAAAATCAGTCATTGTGAAGACAAGCCATCACTTCATTTCACATGTGAAACTATCAGCTCATGCATGTAGGATAGTTTGACCACGATGTGATAAATCTATCTGTACTGAGTTGGAGTTGGAGCAGGATCAGGAGAGGAGTGGAGTACAGTGAATCTGCGGATGAATGGTGGCAGCAGAGCTGCTAGATTTAAAAAAAACCTGAGGAGGAGGACCCAGACTGAGGTCAGTCAAGGCAGCAGCAGGCGAGGAGTGGAGAGGATCACTGAATCCAGAGGCAGAGCTCCAGTGGTGACATCAGGTTTCATAAAGTGATGCGGGGCAAGAGAATTGGCTGCTTAGGAACCAGCTTTATGGACTGAGAGAGTAGTGGTGGGTGGGAGATAGAATGTAAAGTCCTTATTTTTGACATTTGTAGTTTGTTAAGAGTGAGAGAAAGAGAGAGAGAAATTTGATTTGACGAGTTGTGGGGAAGTTTGAAAATTAGTTTCTCGTTTATTGAATGTAGGTGGAAAGCTCAAGAAGGAGAATTCATGCTCCACCAAATTTAGTAAGCTGGTCATACAAATAACAGCTACACAGGCACAAAATTGTGGGTAACTACTAGGAAGACTGGTAAATGCGGGCAGGCAGTGTAGGAGGCCTATGTGGCCATTCCCCTTTCAAAGAGCTATACCATGTAGGACCCTGTTGGTGTGGATGGCCTCTCAAATTTGTGGCACTGCAGTTGGCTGCACTACACAGCGGAGAAGGGAAAAGACTGGGAGAGCTGTTGTGATGGGGAACCTGATTGTAAGGGGAACTGACAGCAACTGTGGCAGCAAACAGGACACTGGAATGGCATGTTGTTTCCCTGGTGTCAGGGTCAGGGATATCTTACAGGGGTTGCAGGGCATTCTGAAGAGGGAGGGTGAATAGCCAGCAGTCATGGTACATGCTCAAGAAGGAAATGAGATCTTTCAACAGGAATTTGGAGAGTTAGGTGTTGGATTAAAGAAGAAGACTCCCACAGCCCAGTTTAGGTGGATTGGCCATGTTAAATTGCCTGTAGGATCGAGGGATGTTTAGGTTATGTGGATTAACCATGGGAAATGTTGGGTTACAGTAACAGGATTGGGCGTGGGGAGGGTTGATTTCTTTGGGTTTGGGTCACCACACTATCAGAAGGATGTGATTGCACTCGAGAATGCAGAGAAGATTCACCAGATTGTTGCCTGAGGTTAGAAGTCTCAGTTATGAGGAAAGACTGGATAAGCTGCATTTGTCTCCCTTGGAGCAGAGAATGGGATCTGATTAAACTGCACAAAATTACAATTGAGATAGACAGAGTAGATCTTGAGAATTTCTTCCCCTTGACTGTCAGATATGTCTAAGACCAGAGGGCATAAGTTTAAGATGTGGAACAAGTAGTTTGGAGGGGATTTGAGAAAAAATCAATTTCACCTGAGGGCGGTAGACATATGGAATGTGCTGCCTGAGAGGATGGTGAAGGCAGGTACTATCGCAACATTTAAGAAGCAGCTGAATGAATACTTAATGTGCCTAAGGGCATGAGGCTAAGGGGTGACCTTACAGAAGTTTATGAAATCATAAGGGGTATAGACCAAGTGCAGGTAAATGGGATTTGTGTAGCTTGCGGTTTATTAGCCAGTATACCTGATAGGCTGAAGGGCCTGTTTTTGTGATGTATGACTCAATGACATTTGTGCTGCAGCATCACAGGGGGCAAGGACAGTGGATGTGCCAAATTGTCATTTTACATTGTCAATTACACACATTTCATTGGGGAGAACCCAGGTCTGGATTTCCACAATCCAGTTAATAGAAAGTTGATGGACAATGAAACAAAAACTCAAGTGCTTTGGACAGACTGCCAGAAAACTGCAATTCAACTGGCATGGAAAACTCTAGCAGCAATATGACATAGGACTTTGCACAAAGCTTGACACACATACTCTCCAGTATGACCAGCACTATCAGCAAGGCTGTAGAACCCAAACATGATGCAATAACCTACACACTAAAGCCCAGTGAAGGGACGTACCCCTGAACTCACTGTAGCACATTCCAGTGAATGCACACTCTTGGCATTCACCTGTTATATTGCAGTGAATACACATACGTCATTTGCTCAGTGAATACGTATGCCAGAAAATCACTTCTTCACTTCCCAGTTAATTCACACAGCCTGCACTCAATGTATGAAATGACCATAAATAAACACACCCAGCACTCACAGCATTGTATCTTCGTGAATATATACATTGAGCACTCACTCCATAATGCACCAATAAATAGGGGCATCCCAGTGAATACACATGCAAAGCATTCATTGTTCAGTATATGTGGTGTCCTCGGTTTATGCACGTCCCAGCGAATACAGAAACCATGCACTCTCTACAATCACACCCCAGTGAGTGCACATAGCCTGCACGCATGATATAAACTGGTCTGTAGGCACATACAGCGCCACAGTCACTGCATCATCTCCTAATGAAGAGACATGCTGTAGTCAGTGTGTCATTCCCCTTTGAGTAGAGGCATCCCAGTGAATACATGTGCCACATACTCATTGTTCAATATATTGTTCACTCACTGTGTGCATTTCCCACTGAATACAAAAAAACCCTGCACTCCCTGAAATCATGTCCCAGTGAGCGCACACACCTTGCACTCAGTATATTATAAACTGGTGTATAGACAACACAACACCCGTTCTTCATAACAGCGAGTGTACGAGTCCAGAACTCAGTGTATCACATCAAGGGAATACACACACCCAGCACTCGCTGTTTGGTACACTGGCATTGAGTATAGGAGTTGGGAAGCCACATTGCAACTGTTCAGGACATTGTTTAGGCTATGTTGGAATCCTGCATTCAATTCTGGCTTCCCTGCTACAGGAAAGATGCTATGAAACCTGAAAAGATTTACGAGGACGCTGCCAGAGTTGGAGGGCTTGAGCTATAGGGAGAGGCTGAATAGGCTAGGGTTATTTCCCTCGAGTGTCAGAGGCTAAGGGGTGACCTTACAGAAGTTTATGAAAACATAAGGAGCATAGATAAGTTGAATAGCCAAGGCATTTTTCCTGGGATAGGTTCATCTAAAACTAGAAGATAGGTTAAATTGAATGAAGAAAAGTTTAATAGGGATGTAAGGAGCAACTTTTTTGTGCAGAAGTTGGTGCGTGTAAAGAGTAAGCTGCCAGAGGAGGTGTTGGAGGCTGATACAATTACAACATTTAAAAGGCACCTGGATGGGTGTATGAGTAGGAAGGTTTAGATGGATTTGGGCCAAATGCTGGCAAATGGGACTAGATTAAATTGGGATATCTAGTTGACATTGACAAGTTGGACAAAAGGGTCTGTTTTCATGCTTTACATCTCTATGACTGTGTTTGCCTGTTTATGAATGATGTAACTATGTTTGCCATTTTGGAATTTATCCTGAAATATAAACAGAAAATGCTGGGAATATTCAATAGCTCTGTCTGACTGCATTTCTGGAGACAGAAGCTGATCATCTTTGGGCGTAGGCATAATGGAAAATGGGCCTTGATGATGCTGAGTTCAGCTGCTGAAAATCTCACTGTTACCCGTTTTCATTGCTGGATGGACAGAAAATGAAACACCAATTTTACTTGCCATCTAATTAAACTAGTTGAAATTATTAAAAGCCAATTGATCACAATGTTGTGAAGCCGACAGCATTTTGCACATCATTCACCAACCACATGGTGGAGACTCAGCAGGATTTAATAAGCAGCAGACAAACAGGATTTAAAGGGGCCAGAAAGACTTGAGCAGAAGAATGTGGTAAAACAGTAGAAATTACATTGGAAGGTGAGAGACAGAAATTAATGCATCAAGAAGTCCATCTGGAAAAATTGGTCTTATGATCATTGCATTGATTATGCTGATGGAAACTCAACCACTGAGGAGGAAAATTAGGAACTAAATCAAAGGTAGCCACCTACAACTGCAATGTGCAGATGGGAGGAGGGCGGAACCTTACAGGGTACCCTGGGAGTAAAGACATGCTAGAAGAAAAGCCTACCCAGATGTACAGCATTTACAATGTTCCTGTTAGAACATAGAACAGTACAGCACAGAACAGGCCCTTCAGCCCACGATGTTGTGCCGACCATTGATCCTCATGTATGCACCCTCAAATTTCTGTGACCATATGCATGTCCAGCAGTCTCTTAAATGTCCCCAATGACCTTGCTTCCACAACTGCTGCTGGCAACGCATTCCATGCTCTCTCAACTCTCTGTGTAAAGAACCCGCCTCTGACATCCCCTCTATACTTTCCTCCAACCAGCTTAAAACAATGACCCCTCGTGCTAGCCATTTCTGCCCTGGGAAATAGTCTCTGGCTATCAACTCTATCTATGCCTCTCATTATCTTGTATACCTCAATTAGGTCCCCTCTCCTCCTCCTTTTCTCCAATGAAAAAAGTCTGAGCTCAGTCAACCTCTCTTCATAAGATAAGCCCTCCAGTCCAGGCAGCATCCTGGTAAACCTCCTCTGAACCCTCTCCAAAGCATCCACATCTTTCCTATAATACGGCGACCAGAACTGGACGCGGTATTCCAAGTGCGGTCTAACCAAAGTTTTATAGAGCTGCAACAAGATCTCACAACTCTTAAACTCAATCCCCCTTTTAATGAAAGCCAAAACGCCATATGCCTTCTTAACAACCCTGTCCACTTGGGTGGCCATTTTAAGGGATCTATGTATTGGCACACCAAGATCCCTCTGTTCCTCCACACTGCCAAGAATCCTATCTTTAATCCTGTACTCAGCTTTCAAATTCGACCTTCCAAAATGCATCACCTCGCATTTATCCAGGTTGAACTCCATCTGCCACCTCTCAGCCCATCTCTGCATCCTGTCAATGTCCCGCTGCAGCCTACAACAGCCCTCTATACTGTCAACGACACCTCCAACCTTCGTGTCGTCTGCAAACTTGCTGACCCATCCTTCAATCCCCTCATCCAAGTCATTAATAAAAATTACAAACAGTAGAGGCCCAAGGACAGAGCCCTGTGGAACCCCACTCACCACTGACTTCCAGGCAGAATATTTTCCTTCTACTACCACTCGCTGTCTTCTGTTGGCCAGCCAATTCTGTATCCAGACAGCTAAGTTCCCCTGTTTCCCATTCCTCCTGACCTTCTGAATGAGCCTACCATGGGGAACCTTATCAAATGCCTTGCTGAAGTCCATATACACCACATCCACAGCTCGACCCTCATCAACTTTTCTAGTCACATCCTCAAAGAACTTGATAACGTTTGTGAGGCATGACCTGCCCCTCACAAAGCCGTGTTGACTGCATTTAGTCAAGCCATGCTCTTCCAGATTGTCATAAATCCTATCCCTCAGAATCCTTTCTAACACCTTGCAGACGACAGACGTGAGACTTACTGGTCTGTAATTGCCAGGGATTTCCCTATTTCCTTTCTTAAAGAGAGGAATTACATTTGCCTCTCTCCAGTCCTCAGGTACGACTGTTGATGTGGAAGAGGCTGCATCCAAGACTGCTGTTGGCACAAGAGATGGTGACAGCTCTGATTCACGTAATGGTGGCAGAAGTTAGTACTATAGGTGGGCATCCAATGTCAATGGCTTGCAAGCTCATGGTCAACCTGAATTTCTGTAATTCAGGCACATTATGAAAGAGATGTATGCTGCATCTCTGAATCAGTCACACTTCGCTGCTTCAAGATTATGATCAAAACTCTTAGGATGTCCAATCGATACATGAAATCTGCTGTAATATGAAGTCTGGCCAAGAGAGAGACTTTGTGATTTTGGCTGGATGTCGCAAAGTCCAAGGAGCCATTGACTGCACACATTTGGGCACTCACTCAACTCATTTGTGATCACCACAAATGAGTCTTGCTGGCATGTGCTCATCTCCTGAATCATTCAAAATGTGTACATTCTCAGGCCAAGATAACAAAGTGTGGAGCTGGATGAACACAGCAGGCCAAGCAGCATCTCTGGAGCACAAAAGCTGACGTTTCTGGCCTCGACCCTTCATCAGAAAGGGGGATGGGGAGAGGGAACTGGAATAAATAGGGAGAGAGGGGGAGGTGGACCGAAGATGGAGAGAAAAGAAGATAGGTAGAGTGGAGAGTATAGGTGAGGAGGTAGGGAGGGGATAGGTCAGTCCAGGGAAGATGGACAGGTCAAGGAGGCGGGATGAGGTGGTAGGTAGGAAATGGAGGTGCGGCTTGAGATGGGAGGAAGGGACGGGTGAGAGGAAGAACAGGTTAGGGAAGCGGAGACAGGCTGGGCTGGTTTTGGGATGCAGTGGGGGGGGGGATGAGCTGGGCTGGTTTTGTGATGCAGTGGGGGGAGGGGATGAACTGGGCTAGTTTTGGGATGCGGTGGGGGAAGGGGAGATTTTGAAGCTTGTGAAGTCCACATTGGGCTGCAGAGTTCCCAAGCGGAATATGAGTTGCTGTTCTTGCAACCTTCGGGTGACATCATTGTGGCACTGCAGGAGGCCCAGGATGGACATGTCATCTAAAGAATGGGAGGGGGAGTGGAAATGGTTTGCGACTGAGAGGTGCAGTTGTTTGTTGCGAACTGAGCGGAGGTGTTCTGCAAAGCGGTCCCCAAGCCTCTGCTTGGTTTCCCCGATGTAGAGGAAGCCACACCGGGTACAATGGATACAATATACCACATTGGCAGATGTGCAGGTGAACATCTGCTTGATATGGAAAATCATCTTGCGGCCTGGGATAGGGGTGAGGGAGGAGGTGTGGGGGCAAGTGTAGCATTTCCTGCGGTTGCAGGGGAAGGTGCCGGGTGTGGTGGGGTTGGAGGGCAGTGTGGAGCGGACAAGGGAGTCACGGAGAGAGTGGTCTTTCCGGAAGGCAGACAAGGGTGGGGATGGAAGAATGTCTTGGGTGGTGGGTTCGGATTGTAGATGGAGGAAGTGTCGGAGGATGAAGCGTTGTATCTGGAGCTTGGGGTGGTATGTGAGAACGAGGGGGATCCTCTTTGGGCGGTTGTGGCGGGGGCGGGGTATGAGGGATGTGTTGCAGGAAATGCGGGAGACGCGGTCAAGGGCGTTCTCGACCACTGCAGCGGGAAAGTTGCGGGCCTTGAAGAACGTGGACATCTGGGATGTGCGGGAGTGGAATGTCTCATCCTGGGAGCAGATGCGGCGGAGGCGGAGGAATTGGGAATAGGGGGTGGAATTTTTGCAGGAGGGTGGGTGGGAGGAGGTGTATTCTAGGTAGCTGTGGGAGTTGGTGGGCTTGAAATAGACATCAGTTTCTAGCTGGTTACCTGAGTTGGAGACTGAGAGGTCCAGGAAGGTGAGGGATGTGTTGGAGATGGCCCAGGTGAACTTGAGTTTGGTGTGGAAGGTGTTGGTGAAGAGGATGAACTGTTCGAGCTCCTCTGGGGTGCTAGAGGCGGTGCCGATACAGTCATCAGTGTAACGGAGGAAGAGGTGGGGTTTGGGGCCTGTGTAGGTGCGGAAGAGGGACTGCTGCACATAACCTACAAAGAGGCAGGCATAGCTTGGGCCCATGCAGGTACCCATGTCCACCCCCTTTGTCTGTAGGAAGTGGAGGAATGGAAAAAGAAGTTGTTGAGGGGGAGGATGAGTGGCTAGGCAGATGAGGGTGTCATTGGAGGGGAATTGGTCCGTCCTGCGGGAGAGGAAGAAGCAGAGGGCCTTGAGGCCATCTGCATGAGAAATACAGGTGTATAGGGACTGGACGTCCATGGTGAAAATGAGGTGTTGGGGGCAAGGGAATTGGAAGTCCTGGAGGAGGTGGAGGGCGTGGGTGGTGTCATGGACGTAGGTGGGGAGTTCCTGGACCAAAGGGGTGAAAATGGAGTCCAGATAGGTGGAGTTGAGTTCGGTGGGGCAGGAACGGGCTGAGACAGTGGGTCGACCAGGGCAGGCAGGTTTGTGGATTTTGGGAAGGAGATAGAAATGGGCAGTGCGGGGTTGGGGAACAATGATGTTGGAGGCTGTGGGTGGGAGGTCCCCTGAGGTGATGAGGTCACGGATGATGTTAGAGATGATGGTTTGGTGCTCGGGGGTGGGGTCATGATCAAGGGTCTGCTAGGAGGAGGTGTCGGAGAGTTGGCGTTTGGCCTCAGCGATGTAGAGGTCAGTGCGCCATACTACCACTGCGCGTCCCTTGTCTGCAGGTTTGATGGTGAGGTTGGGGTGGGAGCGGAGGGCTGCCCGTTCTGTGGAGGAGAGGTTGGAGTGGGTGAGAGGAGTGGAGAGGTTGAGGCGGTTGATGTCTCCACGGCAGTTGGAGATGAAGAGGTCAAGGGAGGGTAGGAGGCCTGGGGGTGGTGTCCAGGAAGAGGACTTGTGTTGGAGGCGGGTGAAGGGGTCAGTGGAGGGAGGGTTAGGCTCCCAGTTAAAGAGGTAAGCGTGGAGGCAAAGGCGGCGGAAAAACTGCTTGATGTTCAAACGTGACTGGTATTCGTTGATGTGTGGGTGGAGGGGGACAAAGGTGAGCCCCTTGCTTAGGACTGACCGATCGTCCTCCCTCAGTGGGAGGTCTTGGGAGATGGTGAAGATGCGGCAGGGCTCAGTGTGGCTGTCTCCTCTGGGGTTGCTGGCTGTGGGCGGAGTGATGTGGTCTTCGGCTGTGGTCAGGCCATCCCAGATTTCACAGCTCTTATCAGAACCACCACCCCTCCCCCCCATATGACTAATGGATGAGGCAGATAGACCATTGGTTTAGGGAAGGTGAGATTTAGCTGCCAGGATTGTGTATGTGATGCTTTTGGTATGCCCAAGTAAGGGTGACAGATTGTGTTTGTCTGCTGCAGCTTGCATAACATGGTGCTGCAGCGGGGTAGGCTCTAGCAGTTGACAAAATCAAGGACTATCAGCTTTCCTATGGTAAGGATCATATGAGGAAGTTGAAGAGAAGCCTCACTATTTGTACAATCCCCTGTACCACTTGGAGACCATCAAGCTTTTGGTGCCTGCAATGCTCAGGAGCAATCGTCCTGAACTGCAGCAAGACGCATGACAGCAATTAGGTCCAAGCATTTTTGTTGCAGTCTGAATATAATCTTTAACAATTCAGCCAAAATTTTCTAAATGTCTTTTGTAATGGTCAGTCATGATAAAGCAGGCCCTACATCATTACCACCAATGCACACATTAGTCTACCGGGTTCGTCATCGGCATAATGTCTTTTAAAGAAGGAAATTCAAGGTCAATTTCATACAGGTATACACATGGTCACCAAGTACCATTACAGTGAGTATTTCGTAGGTGCATTCATTGCATATGATGCAGTGGGTGCAGTGTTGTGTATTCACTGGGGCCTGATGCAACGAGTGTTAATTCTGTGTATTTGTTGGAACCGGATACAGATGTGCTGGGTGTGTTTTTGAACAGAAACCAATTCTTGTGATCACCAAGTACCATCATCACATACCAGATTTAGTATCTTTGTTGTGCTTCCCCTTCTGTCAGTGGTGGAGGCAGGCTTTCATGTCTTTGCCTGGAATGACATTGGAAGCTGTCCTGTGGCTGCATGAGACTGTGAGGTTTCCAGGGATAAGAGGGACACCTGACCAGTGACAGGCAGCTTCTGTGTAAACACTGCAGCCTGCAGCGAAGGGGCAGTGAAAATGCTGTTTGCGGTGGGAAAGCTCCAGAAAGAACCTCCAGATGCAGACAACAGTTGTTCATCTGAAACATTGTCTGCCTCTTAATGAGGGTGTGAAAAATCTGGTTTCCTTTGGGTTGAGGTGGAATTTGAGAATGAGGGGTAAAACCCTAAGGCCACAAGCTTGTCTCATGGAGCATCAAGAGGGCCTAGGGTTCTCAGCCAAGTGCTTTGATGTGATCTCAAGGGGGAACCTGGTGGCTGAGTTTTGTTACTGTTTTAAACATTATCACTGATCTGTTGACTGTCTATTTGATTTCAGGGTGCAATAGCTGGTCTTGGTGTCGGTTTCCTACTGACGATGTGGATAGGAATTGGTGGGCATGTCTATCACCCACTGCCTACTAAAACTCGACCATTACCCCTCAGCACAGCAGGATGTCTTGATCTCACCGCTAACATCCCACAATCAGCGAGAATAGGCCCCTACTTAACAACACACCATGCACCAGACCTGACCTCCAGGTAAAGTGAAAAGAACTGAGAACAAAGTGTTTATGGGTATTCATGTTCCTATGGTATTGTAGTTTGGTTCTGCTGTGGAAATTATAATTCTGTTAAATTATCTTAACCATTTTTCTGTCTGCCTGCCTTAGATATTCCCTTTACTTCTCCTTATTAAGGTCACATGTCTCTCACTTACTCTTAAAATCACTGAGGTTAAGAAATTCCTAAGTACAACAAATCTTGTCCGTACATTTGGTGCCTGATACACAGAGAATTGTCAATAAATTTTCTTACTTGCTTATGCTTGTTGAGCAGTTTCACCAATAGAGCAGAATTGTTGGGCAATTTGTTAAAACCATTTACCACTGACCCCGTGTAAATGCCATTTACCTTCACCTGTGTGATCTAACCCTAGAATTGACCAAATATATGGGGTGAGGTGGAGATTGCTCTATTTTAAAACTGTGGACACAGGCTATGTGATTGGGGACTCTTCATACATGCAGGTGAAGGGATAGAGTGCTGCAGAGATTGGGAATATGAGTGAGTGGCACCCACTAGCATTCAGCTTTTTTTTTATTCACTTGTGATACGTAGACATTGCTGCTGGGTGAGCATTTTATTACCTGCCCCTAGTTGCCCTTTAAAAGATGGTGGTGAGCTGCCTTATTGAACTGTTGCAGTCAATATGCTATAGGTTGACTCCAATACTGTTAGGTAGGGAATTCCAGGATTTTGACCCGGCCTCATATTTCCAAGTCAGATTAATGAGTGACTTCGAGGCCAGCTTGGAAGTGGTGGTGTTCCCGCGTACCTGCTGCCCTTGTCCTTCAAGATGGAAGCAGGCATGGGTTTGGAAGGTGCAGTCCAAGGATCTTTGGTGAATCTCTGCAGTGCATCATATAAATAGTGCTCACTAATCCTACTGAGTGTCAACGGTGGAGGAAGTGGATGTGGTGCCAATGAAGTGGGCTGCTTTGACCTGGATGGTGTCAATCTTCTTGAGTGCCCTTGAAACTGCACCCATCCAGGCAAGTGAGGAGTATTCCATCATACCCCTGACTTATCATAGAACATTACAGCACAGTACAGGCCCTTCGGCCCTCGATGTTGTGCCAACCTGTCATACCGACCTCAAGCCCATCTAACCTACACTATTCCATGTACGTCCATACGCTTGTCCAATGACGACTTAAATGCACCTAAAGTTGGCGAATCTACTACTGTTGCAGGCAAAGCATTCCATTCCCATACTACTCTCTGAGTAAAGAAACTACCTCTGACATCTGTCCTATATCTTTCACCCCTCAATTTAAAGCTATGCCCCCTCGTGCTCGCCTTCACCATCCTAGGAAAAAGGCTCTCCCTATCCACCCTATCTAACCCTCTGATTATTTTATATGTTTCAATTAAGTCACCTCTCAACCTTCTTCTCTCTAATGAAAACAGCCTCAAGTCCCTTAGCCTTTCCTCGTAAGACCTTCCCTCCATACCAGGCAACATCCTAGTAAATCTCCTCTGCACCCTTTCCAAAGCTTCCACATCCTTCTTATAATGCGGTGACCAGAACTGTACACAGTACTCCAAGTGCAGCCGCACCAGAGTTTTCTACAGCTTCACCATAACCTCTTGGTTCCGGAACTCGATCCCTCTATTAATAAAAGCTAAAACACTGTATGCCTTCTAAACAGCCCTGTCAACCTGGGTGGCAACTTTCAATGATCTGTGTACATGGACACCGAGATCTCTCTGCTCATCTACACTGCTAAGAATCTTACCATTAGCCCTGCACTTTGCCTTCCGGTTACTCCTACCAAAGTGCACCACTTGTCCACGCTAAACTCCATTTGCCACCTCTCAGCCCAGCTCTGCAGCTTATCTATGTCTTATCTAATACTTGTTCATCACAGATGGTGGACAGGCTTTGGGGATTCTGGAGATGGGTTACTCACCACAGCATTCCTAGCCTGTCACCTGCTCGTGTAGTCACAGCGTTTATGTGATGAGCCTGGTTAAGTTTCAGGTCAATGTTAACTTCCAGGATGTTGATAGTGGAGAATTTGGTGATGGTATCATCATTGAATGTCAAGGAGCAGTGATTAGATTGTCTCTTATTGAAGATGGTCATTGCCTGGTATTTGTGTGGTGTGAATGCTGCTTGCCACTTGTCAGCTCACACCTGGATATTGTCCTGGGCTTGTCATATTTAGTCATGGACTGTTTCAATATCTGAGAAGTCGCAAATAGTGTTGAACATTGTGCAATCATCAGCAAACATCTCCACTTCTGCTGTTATATTGGAAGGTGGATCATTTAGTGACCCCATTATCCAGGGCGTAGAGGAAGGGAGGGTGTAATAAATGAGTAAAAATGTTAACAATATTTGACCCAGGCCTGGACCTTCTTAATGGACCTCAGTTCACCACAGGCTATCATTGACAAAGTTTAACAGCCACTGTTCTTGGTCAGGATTTAACATTCTCCTGACTTCTTTGTGTGGGCAGGAGGTTTTCATCTCTAGTCTAATATGTGGTTCTTTCATAGAATCTTATTAGTCCCAATATGGGGATGAGAAGAAGAAGAGTTAAGATGGCCTAGGTTTGTCAGCACATTGGGAATGATAATTACTGTTAACAACAGGAGCAATGGAAGACATGCACCAAATTTCCACCACAGCTGCCCCTCAATGCCCATCCGCAAACCTTACTTCAGGCCTCTTTCTGATGCTCTGTAAATGTCTTTTTAGTTTTCTATATTTTTAATTGTGGACCTGTATCAAAAATAACTTTCTCTTAAAATTGAAGGATTGTTGCACTTTTCAAAAGCAAATAGCCAGCCACTCAATGTAAGTACTGTTTACACAGCTGCTTGTTCAAGTAGTAATGGAAGTCTAGAGCCAGGATATAGGTATAAATTATGTTTCAACAGGTAACAAGCAGCTGATTGGTGTCAAAATTGATGGCCAGTTATCAATGATGAAGGCAAATAGCGATGTGATGATATGAGACAGGTGAATAGTTTGGGGATGAGAACGAGATAGTCACAGGCAATTGGATCGCCATAAAGGCAGGGCTGTTTCTTCTCTGCAACAAGGGGCATCTGAGATCTGAAGATGAGATAACACGGTGTGAAGCTGGATGAACACAGCGGGCCAAGCAGCATCAGAGGAGCAGGAAAGTTGACCTGACCTGAAACGTCAACGTTCATGCTCCTCTGACGCCACTGTGTTCATCCAGCTTCACACCGTGTTATCTCAGATTCTCCAGCATCGGCAGTTCCTACTGTTTCGGTATCGAGTCTGAAGATAACCAGTTTATTTCTCCACTGCAACTGCTGTAAGCTGTGACTATTGGGAGCTGGTAACCCTGTGTCTCCTGCAAACAGCTGAACATATCTGGAGAAAGAAGCTAGAGAAGTAGCATTCTGAACCGCACAAGGATCATTTCAGAAAACGTCATGGACAGAGACCACTGAGTGGTCCTTCTAGTTTTTCCTTCCATCCATTTCTCCGATGTTCCTTCCTCTCCCTGAATGTGTAGAGGGCGAGTTTATGAGGGGGGCTGTTAAAGTCTTAACAGGTAGAGCTTTATGTCAACAGTTTGCAATTCTTTATATATGGTTAGAGCTTAATAATTTGTAATAAATACTTAAGTACAGAAACCTGGTCTATACTTTTGGTTAACCTGGATAAGAAAGGCAAGGAAATGGGGGATATATGTGTAATTTTTAAAAAACTTTGACTTTTGTCATGACTTTAGGGACAGCAGGGCTTGATTTACAATGTGCTACTGCGGTGAGACAGAACATTTCTCTGAAACTTCCTAATCTGAGGGTACTCCTGGTCAATACATAGGAGTAAAACTTCTATCACATCAAACTCTATCTTTGGCAGAATCCCTGGAGAAATGATAAAAACAATATGAGTTCAAGAAATGAAATACATTCTCATGAATGCTGGCCTTTGCCAAGTAGGCACAGTCCAGCATAAGTGATAATAAAATGTGAGGCTGGATGAACACAGCAGGCCCAGCAGCATCTCAGGAGCACAAAAGCTGACGTTTCGTGCCTAGACCCTTCATCAGAGAGGGGGATGGGGTGAAGGTTCTGGAATAAATAGGGAGAGACGGGGAGGCAGACCGAAGATGGAGAAAAGAAGATAGGTGGAGAGGAGAGTATAGGTGGGTAGGTAGGGAGGGGATAGGTCAGTCCAGGGAAGACGGACCTATGAGATTAGTAGGTAGGAGATGGAGGTGCGGCTTGTGGTGGGAGGAGGGGATGGGTGAGAGGAAGAACAGGTTAGGGAAGCAGAGACAGGTTTTACTGGTTTTGGGATGCAGTGGATGGAGGAGAAGAGCTGGGCTGGTTGTGTGGTGCAGTGGGGGGAGGGGACAAACAGGGCTGGTTTTGGGATGCGGTGGGGGACGGGGAGATTTTGAAGCTTGTGAAGTCCACATTGATACCATTGGGCTGCAGAGTTCCCAAGCGGAATATGAGTTGCTGTTCCTGCAACCTTCGGGTGGCATCATTGTGGCACTGCAGGAGGCCCATGATGGACATGTCATCTAAAGAATGGGAGGGGGAGTGGAAATGGTTCGCGACTGGGAGGTGCAGTTGTTTATTGCGAACCGAGCGGAGGTGTTCTGCAAAGCGGTCCCCAAGCCTCCGCTTGGTTTCCCCAGTGTAGAGGAAGCCACACCGGGTACAATGGATGCAGTATACCACATTGGCAGATGTGCAGGTGAACCTCTGCTTAATATGGAAAGTCATCTTGGGGCCTGGGACAGGGGTGAGGGAGGAGGTGTGGGGGCAAGTGTAGCATTTCCTGTGGTTGCAGGGGAAGGTGCCGGGTGTGGTGGGGTTGGAGGGCAGTGTGGAGCGAACAAGGGAGTCCCGGAGAGAGTGGTCTCTCCGGAAAGCAGACAAGGGTGGGGATGGAAAAATGGTTTGGGTGGTGGGGTCGGATGTCATAGGGCTTATACCCAACATCTCCAACACTAACTCACTGACATTTATAGCACAGGAGGAGGTCATTCACTTCATCATGTCCAGGCTAGTCAACAAATCCCATTATTCACTTCTTGTGGCAAAGCACTGGATGCTGTGACAACACAAGAGAATGTTGAAATATTGCTTAATTGTTATGAAAGTTTATGACTCAATCACCCTTCTGGGCAGTGCATTCCAGTTTCTCCTTAGTTTCCCTCGTTCCCTTCTGTTTCTTTCCTTACATCTGTGCCTCCTGGATATTGACTCCTCTGCTAATGGAAAAGGTGCTTTCCTCTTCACCTTATTCCTGTCCTTTATAATCTGCCAGCACCCTCTAAAACTTCTCTGCTCAAAGGAAAACAAACCACAGCTTATCCAATCTTTCTTCATAGCTCTGACCGCCCCCCAGCCCAGGCAACATCCTGGTAAATCTCCTCTGCACCCTGTCTAGTGCAGTCACATCCTTCCTAGGATCTGTTGACCAGAACTGTATTCAGTACTCCTGTTGTGATTTAAGCAGTGTTTATACAGTTCCAGTATAAATTCCCAGCACGTGTTCACTTCGCAGTTAAGTATCCCGTATGCCTTCATTATACCTTAACTGCCTGTCCTGCTATCTCAGGTCTCTTTCAGTGTACACACCCAAGGTCCCTTTGATCTTCAGTACTTTCTAGCGTCCTACCATTTGTAGTGTAACCCTTTGGCTTGTTAACCCTCCAAAAGGTGCACTACCTCCCATTTTCCTTTGAATTCATTTGCCACTACTGTGCCCAGCTGATCAGTCTGTTGACATCCCCCTGCAGGTTACCACCTGACCAGTTTCTGTTTCATCAGTGAACTTTTTGATGATTCGCCATCCACTTAACAGCAAGTGCTCCAGCACTGGTCTCTATGGAACCCCGCTGGAAACAGATTTCCAGTCACAGAAACATCCCTCTGCAATCACGCTTTGCTTTCTGCCTGTCAGCTAGTTTTGGATTCAAGGTGCAACTTTGCCTTGAATTCTATGAGGTGTTACTTTGTTGAACAATTTGCCATGAGAGTCCTTATCAAAAGCCTTACTAAATATAGAAATAAGCATATAAATATAGAAATAATTGAGTGCTCCACCATTCGATGAGATCATAGCTGATCAGTGGGCTAACTCCATTTACCAGCCTTTGGCCTATCTCCCTTAATAACTTTGCTTAACAACAGAAATCTGAGATTTCAAATTAATAACTGATTGAGCAACTACTGCCATGCTTTGTCTATCGAAGTGCTTTGTAAGATCTGTCTGACAGTTTGGCCCTCATTCTCAGAGTAAAGTCCATGTAGACCATGTCAAATGCATTACCCTCGTCAACACTTTGGATTACCTCCTCAAAATTCAATCAGATTTGTCAAACACACTCTCCAAATTCACAATTATTACGTATCTGTCCAAGTATAACTAAATTTTTCTAACAATTTCCCCACACTGAGATTACATTTGTAATTTCGTCATTTATCCCTTCAGTACTCCACCTCCCATTTTTAATAGAATCGTAGAAGAATCATAGAATCCTTACAGTGTAGGGATAGGCCTTTCAGCCCAATGAGTCCACACCGCCCTTCTGAAAAGCATCCCACCCAGACCCATTCCCCTACCCTTGCATTTCCCATGTCTAATCAACCTAACCTAAATATCCCTGAACACAAATTTAACATGGCCAATTCACCCATCCTGCACATCTTTGGACTGTGGGAGGAAACTGGAGCACCCGGAGGAAACCCATGTAGACACGGGGAGAATGCACAAACTCCACACAGTCGCCTGAGGGTGGGATTCAACCTGAGTCCCTGGTGTTGTGAGGCACAGTGGGACCAGCATCCTTGTGGGGAGATTTGCTATGCTGTTGAGAGGGTTTGAAGCTGATTTGGCAGGGGAATGGAATCCAGAGGGAATACTCAGCTGGGCAAGCAGCACAGTCAGAATTAGAAGACAGCAAGTGAGTCAGGAAGACAAATACACTATAGTCTGGTTAAGGCACAAAGGAGTTTGGCAAGGTTGGATTGTATTTATTTTAATACGAGGAGTCTGATGAACAAGGCTGATGAGTTGAGGGCACAACTTAAAATATGTATTTTTTCAGAATTTATACTTTGGTGGTGTGATCAGTGTGGAGGCAATGGTGTGATCAATATGGAGGGGGCATAGATTTAAGTTAAGGACAGAAAATTTCAGAAGAAGTTTTTCACTCAGAGAGTGGTGGAGATCTGAAATTCACTGTACAGGTGGTAGAGGCAGAAACCTCATATTATTTAAGGAGTATTTTGATGTACACTTGCCATACTAAGGCATCAAAGGCCAAGTACTGGAAAATGGGATTAAGAGTAGGTAGGTAATTGTACTCAACTGCTGCCAACACAATAGGCTGAAAGGTGTTTTTTGTGCTGTCGACCTCAATGACTACACCTCCAGGAGATGCTCACTGCCTGCCTTGGTCTCCTCATCTCGTTCATTCTGCAGTGAACAAGATGAGGAGACCAAGGCTAAATTAAAAAACAGAACCAAAAAAGTTGAATGTGTTACTAACTGAGCAATGAGCTACTTAGCACAGGGTAAGCAAGATTAAAGAAGTAAATGTGTAGCTCAAAGGGTGGTGTTGGAGGAATGGGTTTGAATTTTTGGGAAGTTGGGAAGGAGGGAGCTGTTCCAATGGACCAAGGTCCGTCTGAATGAGGCTGGAACTTGAGTCCTGGCGAACTGCATAACTCGGGCTATGGAAAGGGCTTTAAACTAAATAGTTGGGGGCTGCGTTCAGTTGCATGAAAAATTACAAAATCAAAGACAAAGGAGAAGGGAGGAATGTTGGCTGGTGACGGGGTTTATTGTTACCGGAAAATAATTTGGTTCCAGGTCTTATGCTCTTTGGAGGTTCTGTGCAGACTTGATGGGCCAAATGGCCTTGTCTACATTGTAGGGACGATATGATTCTAAGAACTTTGGACTACTAGAAAGTAAGGCTGGAGAAATAGAAATGGGGAGCAAAAAAAATCGCACATGAACTGAGTAGGTACTTTGCAAGTAGCTTATCAGAACTTCAAGAGTCAGGGAGTAGACGTGCTGGGGAAGCTGAAAGGTCTTGAGGTGGATAAATTGCACAGACTAGATGGGTTACAATATAACCTCCTGAAGAGATAGCTGATCAGATTGTGGAGGCCTTGGTGGTGAGCTTTCAAGAATCACTGGAGTCATGGAAAGTCCCAAAGGAGTAGATTAGATGATTAGATTAGATTACCTATAGTGTGGAAACAGGCCCTTTGGCCCAACAAGTCCATACCGCCACTTGAAGCATCCCACCCAGACCCATCCCCCTATAACCCACACACCCCTGAACACTATGGGCAATTTAGCATGGCCGATCCACCTAGCCTGCACATCTTCGGACTGTGGGAGGAAACCGGAGCACCCAGAGGAAACCCACGCAGACACGGGGAGAATGTGCAAACTCCACATGGACAGTCACCCGAGGCTGGAATTGAACCTGGGTCCCTGGCGCTGTGAGGCTGCAGTGCTAACCACTGAGCCACCGTGCCGCCCCAAAGTAGAAAATGGCTAATGTAACACTCCTGTTTAAGAAGGAAAGGAGGCAAGGACTATAGGCCAGTTAGCCTAATCTTGGTCGTCCTTGGGAATCCTGAACTAGGATTTCTTTTAGACAGCCGCAGGTTTTAATTGGCAATCAAGTAAATGCAATGAAGGCATTCATTTCAGGATGACTAAATTGTGAGAGTAGGGATGTACTGCTGATACTGTATAAGGCTCTGGTCAGACCACATTTGGAATATTGTGAGCAGTTTGGAACCCATATCTAAGGAAGTATGTGTCAACTTGGAGGGCCTACCAAGGACATTCATAAGAACAATCCTGGAAATGAAGGGTTTTTTATACGAGGAATGGTTGAGGACTCTGAGTCTGTGCTTGATAGAGTTTAGAAGTATGAGGGGGGAGTCTCGATAAAAGTTACAGGAATACAAGAGTCCTTGATAGAAGGGGTGCCTTTAGAACTGAGATGAGGAATTTCTCCAGCCAGACAGTAATAAATCTGTGAAACTAATTGCCACAGAAAACTGTGGAGGCCAAGACATTGAGTGTCTTTAAAACAGAGATAAATAGGTTCTTGATTAGTCAGGAGAACAAGGATGATGAGGAGAAGTAAGGATGTTGGAGTTGAGAATGATATCAGCCATGATTGAATGGCAGAATACACTTGATTGACCAAATGGCTTGATTCTGATCCTGTATCTTATGGTCTTATGTTGATGGCATAAGGACATCCACGATGGGCTTAGGAAAAGAATTACAGAATTTTGACCCAGTGAAACTGAAGAAATAGCAATATAATTCCAAGTCAGGATGGAGTATGTTTTAAATGGGAACATGCAGGATATGGTTTTTCTCTGAATCTGCTGCCCTTGTCTTCATAGGTGGAAGAGATCACAAGTTGGAACCAAGGAGCCTTGGCAAGTTGGTGAAATGTGCACATGGTACAACACCATGTATCACTGGTGGGGCAGCAAATGTTGAAGATGTTGGATAATATCTGATTCCTTAAACTCCATCTTCTGAAGAATTCACTCTACAAACGTTCCCAAAATTGTACCTACTGAGTGTACTAATTTAGTCATTGACTGTGTTATAGGATGAAAATGTCCATACTTAGTGAATGTTCAGGCAGCAGGAAGTTTGGCTTCTCTCCCATCAGGCTGCTGGGACTTGAGCCCAACTTCAGGATTCGAATAACAGTAAATGAACAGTCACAGTCCTCGATCTAAGCTCCTTTATATCAACACAGTCTATTTCACAGTAATTCATGGTGATCTTTGACATATTTCGACACCAATCTTAAACATTGCTAAACAGCAATTATAATTTGAAGCTATTTGTCTTGCAGTCATCAGCAAAAGCTTTAATTCCTAGTTTCCTCTTAGTAGTGTTTAAGTTCTGTACTGCCGAGCATTTATTTACAATCCTAAACTGTGTTCTCATCTTCAATTTCAGACCAGCGATTGCGGACACGTTGTATTCAATCTCGTATCTTTACTTGAGCCCACTAGGAACTGTGACTGTCATGATTGTTGGTCTGATAGTCAGTTTGCTGACAGGTTAGTGTTTGCTCTGTGAGTTTGTCAAGGTTTAATAGGCAGGTGATTTAGTAACATTATGTTAGAGAAGCACAAAGACCTCATTGATATCAAGTTGTGTGCACTGAAGAACCACTTAGGTGGAGCCAAGACGATGTTCTGCTACTCAGCCATTTCCAAATATGAGTTGTCATCTATCATGAAGAGGAACGATTTTTGGGCATCCATCCTTTGCAGCAGATTCCTTCAGGAAGGAGTTTGGGAATCCAGATTTTTGTGGCAGATCTCTATGAGAATGGCTTTGGGAACCCACGCTGTAGCTTATCCCTCTGGGAACAAGATTGTGGATCCACTCTTTGTAGGAGAATCTCTACAAGAATGAGTTTGGGGTCCCCATTTCAGTTTCCAACATTGACACAAACTAATGCTGATGAAATCAAACATGAGTTAGCGTTTCTTCCAACAGTGCAGTGGAAGTCAAGCTGACTGCTAACATGAAGAGCAAAAGTTAATTTCAGATCTTGGAGCTTTCAACCTGAAATGTTAACTTTGTTTCTTTCTCCATAGATGATGCAAGATGATGCTGAAGATTTCCAGCATTTTCTGTTTATATTCTGTGTCTGCTGAATTTTGCTTTAGTGTCAGGGTTATTTTAACCATCAAAAGTTGAAATTGTCCTCTGAGACATTATTTGTGTAAAGTTAGTGTAATTGAAGCATTAATTTAGTTTAAGAATTCAAAGTGTTGCCTGTGCATTTTTAGTATGGACTGGGAGACCATCATAACACAATTCCTATGGCTGACCTTATACTTCACACATTGTGAAAGTTTTGTTGTCAAGATGGTGCCGTCTGGGAGACAGAAAACTGGCCAGAGTTTGCTGAAGAGACACTGCCCACTATGTCACAAGAGCCCTCTTTTGGCCGATAGATATTTTCTAATTAAAATGCTCAGAAATGTGATCTCACATCTCTGAAGCAGGTGGGACTTGAACTCGGGTGTCCTAGCTCTGAGATAGGGACATTACTGCAGCACGACAAAAGCCTTCTAAAGCCTACTGGGCAGTACCCCCATCCAGGTACTAATCAGACCTGAATTTGCTTAACATCCGAGATCAGTTATTTTGAGATTACCATGGCCATAGGCCCTGTTTGGCCTCCATTAGCGATGGTGACTGTGATCAGCTTTTTGCTCTGACAAGAATCAGTCCTGAAATCACGTAGCATTTTCTTCAATCTCAGTCAGTTTTCAGAGTGGTTGTTTTTGTCATGTGATTGATGTGCACTGAATCTGCTACTGATTCCCATAGGAGGGAAGCAGAACGTGGTGGACAAGAAGCTGCTGATGACTTACAAGGATACGCTATGCTACACCTACTATGTCAACAGAAGTATTCATTCAGAGGTATCTCTACAATGATTAGCACAGATAAGGGATGGGCTAACTAAGAAAGAGTTAGCATAAAGGGGCAATTGTAGGAAGGCAATCCATAACTAGTGGAGTGTCACACAGATCAAGGCTGGGGCTACAATTATTTACAATATATATTAATAACTTGCATGAGGAAAGCTAAGTTTATGGAGGACATAAAAATAAGTGGGAAAGCAAGTGGTGCCATACAGACAGGTTCAGTATGGGAGAATCCTATCAGATGGAATATAATGTGGGAACTGGGAGGTAATGCACTTTGGCAGAAAGAACAGAAGAACTGAATATTATTTAATTAGGAAAGACTGAAGAAGGCTGCAGCCCAGAGATTTGGGAGTTGACATAAATTACAAAAAGTTAGCATGTAGTTCAGAAGGTAATGGGAAGCCAAACAAAATGTTGGCCTTTATTTCAAAGGGATTGGAGTATAAAAATAGGGAAGTCTTGCTAAAACAGTGCCAAGCACTCGACCACACCTAGAATGCTGTGTACAGTTTTGGTCCCCTTATCTAAGGAAAGAAATCCTTAGTGTGGTAGCACAGTGGCTCAGTGGTTAGCTTTGCTGCCCCGCAGTGCCAGGGACCAGCGTTCGATTCCACACTCAGGCGACTGTGTACAGTTTGCACATTCTCCCCGTGTCTGCGTGGGTTTCCTCCGGGTGCTCCAGTTTCCTCCCACAGCCCAAAGATGTGCATGCTCGGTGGATTGGCCATGCTAAATTGCCCATAGTGTCCAGGGATGTGTAGATTAGGTGGGTTATAGCGGGGTACGTCTGGGTGGGATACTTTTGAGGTTCTGTGTGGACTGTTTGGGCTGAAGGGTGTGTTTCCACGCTGTAGGGATTCTTTGATTCTATGGATTCTGTGATCTACTGGAATTGTTGGCAGCTCAGAGAAGGTTCAACAGGCTGACCACAAATTAGACCAGTATATAAATGCAATGATTACAAGAGTGGGTCAGATACTAGGAAACCTGGAACAAAAACTCATCTCCTGACTCTCCAAAGCCTGGCCACTGTTGCCTGTTGCTTCCTTAAAACAATTTAGACAACTCTAATCAGAATGTTATGAATGAACTTGCCCAGATGTCCTACATTACGGAAGCCGTCAGCTCAACACGAACACAAGCCGGTACCAATACAAAACAGCCCCAACTTCATTGGGAACAAAGTTACAATAATCTTAAATACTAAGCTGATATTTAATACTATTTGGCCTTAAAGTTACAACGCTTCCTAAGCCTCTTTTAGAATTATGCAGGCTCTTTCTCTGTCTTTGTCTGTGAAGCTGCTTTTTTCCTGTCCCTCTCTGGATAGTCACCTGGTCTCTGCCTCTTGTCATGCTGGTTTCCTCAGACAGCCTCAGAAGATTCTAAGTGGTTCCCAGAGCATGGTTTCAAGAGAGAGGTCTGCAGATGAAACCATGTCTTTACACCTTTTAGATGGTTTTCTGGAACTTCCTATCAGTGTTCCCTGTCTTTCCATAATATGTGGGAGGGTGTCATGGTAACCCATCCAAGTACCTTTCTTTTAAAATAATGCCAATATTTTTGACTTCAAAGGTCCCGAACCCAACTTTGTCACTCAGAATAATTGGAATCCACAACAGCAAGCCAAGCACTTCCTCAAGAATGTCCTTGTGGTTGTCATTATACCACACCTTGGTGAGCTGCCACAACCGACAGCTAGAGATCTTGGTATGAATTCTCTCCTGGAACAAATGTTCAATCTGTTCATAGAGCCATACAGCATGCATCAATGAACCAGGACGGAACTTTCCCTTGCCTAGCTTGCCTGAGGTCCTCCCTCATTTGTTCAATCGTCTAGTTAGTCTGTAGATACTGCATAGGGTGCGGTTTTGCTGCTCACCATCATCCCTGGTTTGCCCTGGATGATCTTGATATAACCCTCTAGTATGGTCACTAAATGGTGTGCAGCCTGATACCCTGTAGTTATCCCATGGTTTCCTGTTGATTGTCTGTATTCAGTCTTTCTAGGGCTTGTTAGACTTGTTGGGCCTAATTTTCCAAATTAGCTAAACCGAGGGTATTGACCATTGACACTCCTGCCCATAAGCTGTGGCTAGATCATTAAGGAATTCCCTTTTATCTATCAACTGGTAGGGGGTTGTCATCTACACACACCATGATGTCTGCTGGGTTGGCTACAGGTATCCTGGGTACATCATTTTTGCCTTGTGCCGGTGCTAAATGTTTGGATACAGTCATTATAACAATAAATAATGTGATAAACGCTCTGTAAGGGTTGCCTTCCTGTCCTGGAGTAGCTGCTGTGGTGTAGTTGCCAAAAAAAACAAGAGTAATTTCTTTAAATATCTTTGTTCAGTGTCTGACGCAGTGTTCTATATGACATATTTAAAATTGTCCAATTCAAGTTGTCACCCATTCCTGGCCTCTGCCGTTTTCTTTAAGAAAACAAAAATGGCTATAGATCAATGTTTACTGTGGAGACGGATATGGAAGATAGAGAACATGGGAAAACAAATAGTTACATCTTGAAAAATGTCCATATCACAGAGGAGGAGGTCCTGGACATCTTAAATGCATAAAGGTGATAAATCCCCGGGACCAGATCAGGCGTACCCGAGTACTCTGTGGGATCTCTAGGGAAGTGATTGCTGGGCCCCATGCTGAGATATTTGTATCATTGATAGCCAAAGATGAGGAGCTGGAGGACTGGAGGTTGGCTAATGTGGTGCCACCGTTTAAGAAATGTAGTAAGGAAAACCCAGAAACTGTAGATCAGTGAGCCTGACATCAGTGTTGAACAAGTTGTTCGAGGGAATCCTGAGGGACAGGATTTACATGTATTTGGAAAGGTAAGGACTGATTAGAATCATAGAATCCCTACAGTGTGGGAACAGGTCATTTAGCCCAACAAGTCCACACTGCCCTTCCGATGAGCATTCCACCCCTGCCAATTCCCTTACCCCTGCATTTCCCATGTCTAATGCACTAACCTAAACATCCCTGGTCACTGTGGGCAATTTAACAAGGTCACTTCATCTACTCTGCACATCTTTGGACTGTGGATGGAAATGCACGCAGTCACGGGGAGAATGTGCAAACTCCACACAGACAGTTGCCCGAGGGTAGGATTGAACCTGGGTCCCTGGCACTGTGAGGCAGCAGTGCTAGCTACTGAGCCAACATGGCTTTGTGTGTGGGAAATAGTGTCTCACTAACTTGATTGAGTTTTTTGAAGAAGTAACAAAGAGGATTCATGAGGACAGAGCATTAAATGTGATTTGTATGGACTTCAGTAAGGTGTTCCACAAGGTTCCTCATGGTAGACTGGTTAGCAAGGTTAGATCACATGGAATACAGGGAGAACCAGCCATTTGGATACAGAATTGATTCAAAGGTAGAAAACAGGGTGATGGTGGATGGTTGCTTTTCAGACTCGAGGCCTGTGACCAGCGGTTTGCCACAAGGATCGATGCTGAGTCAACTGCTTTTTGTCATTTATATAAATTATTTGGATGTGTACATAGGATATATGGTTAGTAATTTTGCAGTTGACACCAAAATTGGAGGTGTAATGAATAGCAAAGAAGGTTACCTCAGAGTACACCCTTGATTAGATGGGCCGAGGAGTGGCAGATGGAGTTTAATTTAGATAAACGTGAGGTGCCAGATTTTGGAAAGGCGAATCAGGGCAGGACTTGCACACTTAATGGTAAGGTCCCGGGGAGTGATGCTGAATGAGGAGTCCTTGGAGTGTAGTTTCATAGTTCCTTGAAAGTGGACTCCAGGTACATAGGTTAGCTAAGAAGGCATTTTGTATGCTTGCCTTTATTGGTCAGTGCATTGAGTATAGGAGTTGAGAGGTCATGTTGTGGCTGTACAGGACATTGGTTTGACCACTTCTAGAATATTGTGTGCGCTTCTGGTCTCCCTGGTATAGGAAGGACATTGTGAAACTTGGAAGGGTTCAGAAAAGAGTTAAGGATGTTGCCAGGGTCCAGAAAAGATTACGAGCGTATTTCCAGGCATGGAAGGTTTGAGCTACATGGAGAGGCTGCCGAGGCTGGGGCTATTTTTCCTGGAGCATCAGAGGCTGAGGAGTGAACTTATAGAGAAGTTTGTAAAAACATGAGGGGCATGAATAGGATAAACAGAAATGACCTTTTTCCCAGAGTTGGGGAGTCCAAAACTAGAGGACATAGGTTTAAAGGGAGAGCGGAAAGATTTAAAAGGAACCTAGGGAACAACGTTTTCACATAGAGGGTGGTGCATGTATGGCATGAGCTGCCAGAGGAAGTGATTGAGGTTTGGTACAGTTACAACATTTAAAAGGCATCTGGATGGGTATATGAATAGGAAGGGTTTAGAGGGATATGGGCCAAGGATTTAGGATATCTTGTCAGCATGGACATGCTGGACCATAGGATTTGTTTCCATATTGTATATTTTTATGGCTGTATAATAAATATGCCCTTATACGTGAATGTCAGGTTATGCACTCGTGTTTAGGGACCTTTAAAGCCATTGCCATTGTGGGGTTGCCCTTGTCATCTTCAGTATTTTTTAGGTGCAGCATGTTTTCGTTCCAGCTGTTGCTGCCAGGATGGTACCCTGGATGTTGGCCCCTTTTTCTAAATTTCCCAATGCTAGGTTGGAATTTTAGGTGCCCCAACAGTCCGGAATGAAATTGCTGGTTCAGCCACAGTTATAGCATGGATCAGGTTTGAGGTTCATTTGTGGGAGTTCTTGCCTTCTGGGTGAAGGGGACTTCTATGAAGCGGGTGTCTGTCTGGGAATCCTTAGTGTGTTCGTACCCCATCTTTCATCCCTGTAAGGTGGAGGGAGTCTGTAAAGAAGTCCAGATCGCGCTTATGTGCCTGGGCTCTGGTTTTGGCTGTGGGCCATGGGTGGGGTTTGAAGGCATTGTCACCTGGGAGGTAGGTGGCAGTGGTCCCCATTTGTGGGGCAGAGGCAGGTGGGGTGCAAATATGCCAATTTGGGGCCTGACATCATCTCCCTGGGGAGGTAGAACCCCAAAGGCACACATTGTCTTGTTCTGGGCAGAGACCTTGTTTTCAAGGGACTGTGCTTGTTCCCAGTACTTTGAATGCTCCATACTAGGGCCTGATGTGTATTGCTCTGTATTACAGGCTTGGACAACCTGTATGGCTGCTTGGGACTCCCTACACTGTTCTTCCAGCTTGTCAATGCATGCTGAGGCTGCCTCCTGCTCCTCAAGGACCCTCCTCTCACTAGAATGGTTTCTTTCCAAATGTAACTGCAACTGTCCCAAATGAAATAGATTTTCCTGCATTCTGGTGTCCTGCTCTTTAACTACAAATTTTAACTTTTCTAATTCATCAGTAGTGATTTATAATTGCTCCTGCAGCAATCTAATCTCAGCTAGTCATCTACGGGATTTATCTAGGCTACAAGCTATTGCTATTTCTATGGTTATCTTTGTGGCCTTCTTTCCTAATTTATAATATATTTCTTGCCAGATGCCTTGGGCTGTGAAACAGCTAGGCCCAGGACCAGGTTAGGCTGCTACAGAATTCTGACTATTTGGGCCACTTTTTAAAATGGTATTGTCTGAGGTTGGCCTCTTTTATTGTCTGTTTTGCTAGCAAGCATAATATTGCTGGGTCCTTCACTGGATTTCTGTTAAAAGTAAAGATTCCTTAATTCTTTGGAACTCAAAACTCAGCTCTCAAGCACAAAGTAAAGTTCCTTCCAGTCTTAAAATAAAAATGACTTTCCCTCAATTCTGTCCCTACCAAACACTTCTGGCGTAGGGGCAACGAGAGGTTGAAATATGGCGTAAACATATCCCTACTCATCTAAACTCAAAATAAACTAAAATTCAAATCCTGGTCAGCTCCATCCCCATCAAACATTCCCAGGTCAGGGACAAGGGTTTAAAATCAGAAGAAAATTTCTTCTCCTCATTAGAACTGAAAAGAAATAAATAATATAAAGCTCCCCTCACACTGACCCCACCAAACATTCTGGGACAGGGACATCAGAGAATTAAAATAAAAGCTTCCTTGGTTTGTTCAAGGAGTCCAAAATGTGTCTAGGGTTTCTAGACAAGAGGCCCACGTCGACCCACCTCCACACTGATTCCTCACAGTCCCTCTGTATCCTGTTACCTTTTTTCAGCTCATGCTTTACTCACCCTGTCTGGAGAACACCTGGCTTGTACTGTGCCTGTCAGTTTAAGGTACTTGATTTATAGCTCAGTTGTGGTCAGTGTCAAGATCAGTTTATATCCTGGCCTTCGTGTGGGGCAGCTACCGCATGAACAACCAGCTCAAGCTGGACATGCAAGATCCCAGGCAAGGTTGGCACTTCAGGTTTGGATGTCCTCAAGGGTCACTTCAAACCAAATTCTCTTAACAGGGTCGCTACATGTTGTTTGGTGCTTCCTTAAAACAAATTAGACAACTCTGATCAGAATATAATGATTGAATTTGTTCAGATGCCCTACAATACTGAAGTGGTCGAGTCAATACAAACACAAGCTGGCACCAATACAAAACAGTTCCAACTTTGTTAGGAAAAAAAGTTACAACAATCTTGAATTTTTAACTAATCATTAATACTATTTGGCCCCTTTAAGGATACAGGATTTCCGGGGTCTCTTGTAGATTTTACGCATTTGCTCTCTCTTTCTCTCTCTGTCTGTGTCTCTGGGTCAGTGCAGCTGCTTTCTTCCTGTCTCTTTCTGGATGGACAGCTGGTCTCTGCATCTTGCCATGCTGATCTTCTCAGACAATTCCAAGAGGTTCCAAGAGAGAGGTCTGCAGATGAAGCCATATTTTTATACCTGTTAGATGGTTTTCTGAACTTTCTGTAGTTCTGGCCAATCAGGGAGATACATATAATAGTTTGAAAAAAGAGTCAATCATTTAGATGGCATGAGATAGCAGGAACTGCAGATGCTGGAGAATCTGAGATAACAAGATGTAAAACTGGAAGAACACAGCAGGCCAAACCGCATCAGAGGAGCAGTAAGGCTGACGTTTCGGGCCTGGACCCTTCTTCAGAAAAGATTTTCTGAAGAAGGGACCAGGCCCGAAACGTCAGCCTTCCTGCCCCTCTGATGCTGCTTGGCCTGCTATGTTCATCCAGCTCTACACCTTGCTATCATTTAGATGGTATGCCAGTTAATTTCTTTGTGTAGCAGAACTCTGGCTGCTGTATTTGCATCGTGTATGGCTCTTGTGATTTCAGATTTTCACTTGGTCAATGTACCCAGCATCCATTGCTGTTTGGCCAAATTAATAAGATGTGTTTTAGCAGCCAGGAGACTGCTACTCCACATTCTTCAAGGCACAGGTCAGAGATGTGATGGATTACACCCTGCTGGTCTCCATGATTGCAACTCCAACAACATTCAAGAAACTTGAGCCCCCTCAAGGGCAAAGTAGTCACTAGTGATGCTCAGTAGCAACAGTGTATACCATCTACAAGATACACTGCAGAAATTCACCAAGGTTACTTAGCACCTTCCGAACCCAGGCCCACTACCATCTAAGAGGACAAGGGTAGCCAGTCACTGGAACACCACCAACTACAAATTTCACTTCAAGCTATTCACCATCCAGAATTGTAAATATACTAGCTTTCCTTCACTGTCGCTGGGTTAAAATCTTGGAAGTCTTCCCCAACAGCATTCTGGATTGGCCTACGGCACACGTATTACAGGGGATAAAGAAACAGCTTACCACCACCATCTTCAAGGGCAACAAGAGATGGGCAATGAATGCTGAACCAGCCAGAAATACCCACATCTTATGAGTAAATTACAAAAAAAATCAATACCAGGTATGTTGGGATTTTTAGGAGTTTTGACAGTTGACAACTCACAGCCCAGAGGACTTAACATTGAACATAGAACATTACAGCACAGTACAGGCCCTCGATGTTGTGCCAACCTGTCATACTGACCTCAAGCCCATCTAACCTACACTATTCCATGTACGTCCATATGCTTATCCAATGACAACTTAAATGTACCTAAAGTTGGCGAATCTACTACCGTTGCAGGCAAAGCGTTCCATTCCCTTACTTCTCTCTGAGTAAAGAAACTACCTCTGGCATCTGTCCTATATTTCTTTCACCCCTCAATTTAAAGCTATGCCGCCTCATGCTCGCCGTCACCATCCTAGGAAAAAGGCTCTCCCTATCCGCCCTATCTAACCCTCTGATTATTTTATGTTTCAATTAAGTCACCTCTCAACCTTCTTCTCTCTAATGAAAACAGCCTCAAGTCCCTCAGCCTTTCCTCGTAAGACCTTCCCTCCATACCAGGCAACATCTTAGTAAATCTCCTCTGCAACCTTTCCAAAGCTTCCACATCCTTCTTATAATGCGGTGACCAGAACTGTACACAATTCTCTAATTTCAAATAACCTTCCCATCCCATTCCACAGCTCCCTTTCCAGTCCAACACCTCCCTTCCATTCCACCTAATGACCCTCCTTTCCAGTTACGAACTGGATTCATCCCTCTCAACGACCAACCAGGTTGTACCTACTACTGGTATCCACCTATCACCACCATTCTGCTACACCCACCTCCAGCCCTGAAGAAAGGTAATACCCAAAACATTGACTTCTCCTTTCCTCCAGATGCTGCCTGGCTTGCTGTGTTGGTCCAGCCTCCTGTTTTGTCTATTGTTCTATTGAAATGATTTGGTTTGGAGCAGTGTTCTGGCTAGAGTAGACACAACGGTTAATTTCTCACTCGCTGATACATTACTTACTAAGAACCCATCTGTCATTCGTAGGTAGAAAAGCCCAAATTTTTCCAGTCTTGTGGCTGTTCTGTAAATATCCTTGAATATCTCATCCTGAGGCAGCAGATCTCTGGCCTTGGGCTGATTGTAGATGGGAAGTGGCTAACCCACTTGAGATTTGATTTTCTGGTGGAAGACACCAACTTTGCTTTGTTATTTTTGCTGATGGAGCACTTGGGAAAACTAGCACTGGAATTGCTTTGAAGCCACTCACAGAATTGTGTACTGTGTCAATTGGAAAATTGTGTCCAATCTAAACCCTTCCTATTCATGTACCCATCCAGATGCCTTTTAAATGCTGTAATTGTACCAGCCTCCACCACTTCCTCTGGCACCTCGTTCCATACACACACCACCCTCTGCATGAAAATGTTACCCCTCACCTCCTTTTTAAATCTTTCCCCTCTCATCTTAAACTTATGCTGTGTAGTTTTTTACTAGCGCATTCTAGGAAAAGACCACGGCTATTCACCCTATCCATCTCCCTCATAAACCTTATAAACCCCTGTAATGTCACTCCTCAGCCTCCAAAACTCCAGAGGAAAAAGCCCCAGCCTATTCAGCCTCTCCCTATAACTCAAACCCTCCAGTTCTGGCAACATCCTTGTAAATCTTTTCTGTACCTCCTCCAATATCACAACATCCTTCCGACAGTAGGGTGAACAGAACTGTACACAGTACTCTAAAAGTGGCATCAGCAATGTCCTGTACAGCCACAACATGACATCCCAACTTTATTCAGTGTTCTGACAAATGAAAACAAGCATGCCACATGCCTTCTTCACTACCCTATCTATTTGTGACTCCACTTTCAAGGAACTATGAACCTGTAACTATAGATCTCTGTGTTGACATGAAAAACCTAGAATTTGTAATCAACCTAGCTCAGATATGTTGTGACACACCTCTGGAACAGTTGGTACTTAAAGTCAGACCTCCCGGCCCAAATGTAGGGGCACTATCACTATTATAAGAACACTGAACTAAAATATATATTTCCTTGAGTTTCACTTATGTGGTCACCCAAACTTTGTTGAAAATGAAAGCAGTTATGCTGACGTAATGGTTGATCAGTTGAAATAGGAACCTGAGGATGTTACTGGCCATGTATATTTGAAGGGTAGATTCCCGTACACAAAAGTAGAAGAAACGGTGCTGTACTGACTCTTGATGTTATTCCCTTTGCCATTGTCCTTTCTGTACCCACAGAAAACGATTGACAAGGAAGAGCTGGAAGCAATAGCTGGTACAACTGAACAGAAGGACACAACCAGTGAACAGGAGCCTGATTCTGAGAAACAAAACCAGGAATCCACAACAGACTTATAGTTAGCATGTAGGCCTTCTTTGATGAAAGTATAGTGAACAAGTCATCGGGCTTTGGAGATGTCTAACACAATGGCTTATGTCTATGTAAAAGATCGCTGGGCTAGAGATATCACACACCTCTTCCCTCCCTTCCCAGTATTCCTCTTCCTACCTGCAGTGTAAATGGATTAATTTTTCCATTGCATTTCCAGTCAAATCAGACAAGCTGAAACTGCTCTATTTTTTACGGCCATGACATTTAAACATATTAATGTCTGTGTTTTTAAAACTTTTGATGTTATTTGCATTACTTGGGTCAGTGTCAATGTCGACTCCCATAAACAACCCTCATTCTTGTTCTCCACGTGGCTGTGACAAGATCACAAAGTCAAACTGAGAACTTGTGACTGGATTCCAAATTACTGGTGTATGAATTGCAGCCACATGCCATACCTGTTTGGAGTGGAGGGATTGATCATAGACTGCTGTTTGCAGATCAGAGAAGGTTTCACATGCTGAGGTGAATTTAATCAGACTTGGCACAACTTTGTGCAGCTTCTAGCTCTTTGTCCAGCTGTTGCCAGCAGTACATTAGCTTCATGAGAGCAACTGCTGAGAATGTTTCATGTAACAAATTAAGGCCATGCTACTCCCATTTAGATCCGACGTGGTCCCACTTTGCTCCCATCTAGATTTGTTGTGCTCCCATCCAGACTCACCCACCCTGTTCTCCACCCAGACACATTCTCTACTGACCCTTTTCTTAACTCAGACCCGACCCTGCTGTTCATCCAGATTCTATGATGTTCTGCATCATTGCTTATTTGTTGTTATGTTAAGTTACAAAATATGTTCAGATGCTGTAAACTGTAATTTGTTCATTCCTAATTACATTAAAAGTATACCAGTTTGTCCTTTCACTCATACACATGCTATCAAGCCAGTCTCTAGAGGTTAGAAGAAGTGATGAGATTATGGATCCATTTCACACTGCACTAACTAGATTGATAGAAACTGTAACACACCAGCATGCCGTAAATCAGAAAAGGGTACTGAACATAATGGATACATGGTCTGCTTACAGGAATGGTCAGAGTACGGTGGGAGATGTTGATGCCAAATAAGACGCAGGAAAAGAATAGAAAAGCTCTGGAACGGTGAAGGCAGTATTGAGAGAAAGGGTCTTCAGAAGATGAGAGTTTGCAGTATGAAGAATTGTGGGAAGCAATGTCAGAAGGTGATGGAATAGAACCTGGAAGAGCAAAGTTGGTGAAAAGTCACACATAAGACTTAGATATTGTTGACACTGAGTGTGAGGCAGGAATGAGGGTGTGAGGAGAAAATGAGGGTGTAAGGTGCTAGATACTGTTGAGGAAGAGTGTGAGGTGGAAATGAGGGTGTTTGATACAGTTGAAGCAGAGTGAGACAGGAATGAGGGTGTGGGTGCTGTTGAGGGAAGGTGTGGAGGAATTTGAAGTGTAAAATGATTTTCAAATCCATTATTCTGTGGTTTGGGGAAGCAATAGACGTGGTGAAAATGGTTTGAGGTAATTTGCATGAATAAGGACACAGGTCATAATGTCTAAGGCAACCTCATGTTTGTTGATGTCAGGAATGGAGGGACCAACAAAAGACTTAGAAGTGACTGAGTCTGAAACAGCAGTACATGACGGTAGGACCTGAAATGTGATATTTCAGGCTTTACAAAGCTTCTCTTGCTAATGGAAACAAAGTTGGCAAATAAAGAAAGACAAGGCATTTGTGTAAAATGACTTTACATCATTATCTGTGATGTTTAAAAAAAGATGGTAAATCCTCCATCACATCACACACACCAGTCTGGTAGTGAGATGGCCACAAGAGTGATATTCAGTTGCCCATGATGTGAGGAGCAATAAACTTCAAGGCATTTAGAATAATCAAACTATGAACAAACACTACCAGCTCTCATGCAAAAACTAGCAATACTACCTCCTGCAGTAAGGAAGTAAAATATTGTAGATGCTGGAGAGCTAAAAAGCAAAGTGATGAAGCAGGTCTGGCAGCATCTATAGAGACTAACATTTAATCTTTTGAGTCCAGAAGGCTCAGCACTAGGGACCCGGGTTCGATTCCACCCTCGGGTGACTATGGAGTTTGCATGTTTGCCCCATGTCTGCGTGGGTTTCCTCCCACAGTCAGCATTGGAGACAGTGCAGAGGAGATTTACCAGGATGTGCCTGGGCTGGATATTTTTGGTTATGGAGAGAGATTGAACAAACTGGGATTGTTTCTGTTAGAGTAGAGGAGATTAAGAGGGGACATGATTGAGATGCATAAAATTACGAGGGGCGTAGGGTACACAGGAAAAAAATAACTTTTCCTGTTGGTGAAGCAATCTGACCAGAGAGCAAAGAGCAGAGGTTTAGAGAGAGTGTGAGAAAAAGTGTTCTCAGCCAGAGGGTGGTGGGAATCAGGAACTCACTGCCTGTAAGGGCGAAGAGAAGCAATTGCCAGCAATAGGACATAGTATAGCACAGGAATATACATCTGTGCCAACCATAATACCATTCTAAACTCATCCTATCTGCCTGCATATGATGCATATCCGTGAGGTCCCTGCCTGTTCATGTGTCTCTCTAAATGCTTCTTAAATATGCTTGTATCTACTTCTACCACTTAGCAGCATCTCTGTGTAAAAAAAAATCCTTACATCTCCTTTAAACGTCCCCCCCTCACCTTAAACCAGTGCTTAGCATTTGCTATTTCCATGACTCTAACCATACCTATCCAAATTTTATATATTTCTATCAGGTCACCATCAACCCCCAACTCCCAACATGCACTCATACACACACACATAGCCTTCCCATCCTCTCCCCCCCCCCCCCCCCCCCACTGAAGCTTTAGCTAAAACAATCTAAGGTTGTCGAACCTCTGCTTTTAACTAATACACTCCAATCTAAAAACATCCTAGTAAGCCTCTTTGGCACCCTTTCCAGCACCTCCTCATCCCTCTTATAATGTTTACATGCGATACTTCAAAGCTTTAAAAAATGCAATATAACTTGCCAACTTTTAAATACAGTGCCCTGAAAGATGAATGCTAGCATGCCATATGCCTTCTTCACGATCTTACCCACTTGTGTTGCAACTTTCAGTGAGTTATGAACTGGCAGCCCAAGCCTCCAGTCAGAAAAAATCCCTCCATAACTATCCTCTGTCATGTATAACCAAGCCAATTCTGTATCCAGCTTACCAATTCACTGAAGATGCCATGTGTCTTAATTTTCTCAACCAACCTACTATCAGGGACACTGTCACATATTTTAGTAAAGTCATTTAGATAACAACTACTGCCCTTCCCCAGTGAATCATTTTCGTCAGTTCCTTTAAAAGCTCATTGAAATTTGAGAGACAACACCTCCCATGCACAAAATCCATGCTGACCATTCCTAACAACCACTCCATTCTGAATGCAAATAAATCCTGTCTCTAAGAATCTTTTTCAATAACCTACCCACCATTTGGTATGGTTCACCAGCCTATAATTTCCTGGACTGTCCTGTTTCTCTTCTTAACAAAGGAATGACAGTGGTTCTTCTCTAGTCTTCTGGGACCTCATGGATAGGATTTATGAATAATCTCATTGTAAAGGATCCTGTAGGGATGCTAACATGCTAGAATTTCAAATTCAGTTGGAGAGCAAGAAACTGGAGTTCCACACAAACATTTGAGTTAAATGTTATATGATAATTAGTAAGCATGAAGGCAGATCTGACCTAGTACTTTCAGTGGGACTGGGTGTTCTTTCAAGTTGGGCAGTTAGACTCATCATTACTCTGCCAGCCTCACATTCTGACCACTCAATCTGAACTATCAATGACCGTTTCCCCCCAGCACTCTATGCTCCACTCCCTCCCCAGCTATTTCATAAATGCTGTCCCCATGCTGATCTGAAGTGGAACTTTCGGTTGAATTTTACATTTTTTAGCTAAGTCCAGATGTATTGAGTCCATGGAAGGTTTACACTTGAGGCCAAGCAGGTTCTATATTGTTTTTATTTTAACCAAACCTGCCTCATTCATTACCTAGTCCACCCTACTGTGTCTGTTGTGTGTGATTTCGGCCCCAATTAAGCACACACTGTTACCACGATTACCACCACTCGAGGGATGCCTGCTGAAATGCCAGCATCCATTGTGCACCTGTCATGTTTGAAAGACTGCTATGTACATGAACAACCATTGGCAATCCAACATTATCCCTCACCAGCAACGTTTTGGCACAGCAACCACAAAGCCACGCTGCCCGTGGCATGTAGCCAGCTACCTTAATCTCATGAGACTCTTAATTTTAGGATTGTGGCTTTGACTCCCACATTGGGCACTGCTGTTAGAGAAATGATGATATTGTGGTTATGTCACTTAACTAATACTCTAGAATCCAAGCTAATGCTCTGAACTCATGGATTCAAATCTCACTTTGACTATTGTTGGCATTTTTGGATTGAAGCTGTATTTTATGCAAATGGAGTGAGTTACGATCCCATACTGGCTATTTGGGGAGTTCTTGCAAAGCCTCTCTTTCCAGTTATCAATTCTTAACTATACTATTGTTCCTGCCTTTTAATCTTGGGAGAGATGGGGCATTGACTTCTGCACTTGTCCCAATCTGTGTTCATTGTCCACAAATTCCACTCTCTGGCCTCATCAATATCTGAGTTAAGCCCATGTGTTATCCATTTGACCCAGAGCTGACATTTTGAAATTAAGCTTGCAGACACGTTCTACTGCTCCTCAATTTCTCACGCTACAACAAGTCTTTCATTAATACCATCTGATACCATTTCACTATCACCCATCTCCAAATCTTCTTCAGACCAGTGACTCACCAATTCTATTATTAAAACTAGATTAAAACTTCTCAAAACTCATTAAAACTAGACTCAAATCTTCCAATGCTGTCTTGACCATCCTCCAGATTGCAACTTCAGAAACTAGAACTGTGCTTCAAATGACCTATGTCAAACCAAATCTTGTTCACCACCAACACCGAATTCATGACTTACATTGATTCCCAGTCTCTCATGATCTCTACTTTAATGTTTTGCTTATTGCATATTCCTGCAAATTGTGCCATTAAGTTTTGTCCAATACCCTACAGAAGTCATTCATATCCTAAAGTTTTTGGACATGGATTTCTGTACAATCTAAAAAGGCGTGGATGATACTGAAGATAAACCAAGTGTCAACAAGCATCTCTGGCTGAAGACACTACCCTGAAGAACTCCTGTATGATATCCTGGAGCTGCTGAGATAACTGACCTCCAACAACCACAACAACCTCTTTTGAGCCAGAAAAACTCCAACCATTGGGAAGATTTACTGCTGATTTCCATTGATCACACTGTCCATAAAAATGACTCCAGGATTCCAGCTGCCTGCCACTCCAACACACCTTTGTTATCCTGCCAACATTTCTGTCTCAGACCTGCTGCAGTGCTCCTGTGAGGCTGAACACAAGCTGGAGGAGCATCACCTCATTTTCCACTTAAGTACTTTAAAGCACTTAGGACTCAACATTCAGTTTAACAATTTCATAGCATGAACACCTTCCTCTACGTTCATTACTCACCTGCACATCTATCAGCCCTGTTTTGTATAGGTTGCTTCCTGTACAGCCAACCCATTTTCGCCTATACACATTGCATGTGACACCCATTCAGCATTTTGTTCTCTCCCAGCTTAACATCAGCATTCCCTTTGCTTTTGTTTTTGTCTCTGAACTCTATATCCATCTATTCAACTCACTTCCCATCCACTCCACAACCACAAACCTCAACATCAACATAAATACCACAATTTTCTAGCCATTTTCAGTTCTGATGAAGGGTCACTAGATTCAAAAATTAACTTTGCTTTTCTCCCCACAGAGGCTTCTAGACCTGCTGAGTTTCTCCAACACTTTCTGTCTTTGTTTCAGACCTTCAGCGTCTGCGGTTCTTTGTTTCATTGCACAATTGTCAACAATCAACTGTCTGAAAACCTACCATATTCCAAGTCTAAAAATAGAGTTTTGGAATAATTGTAAAATCCCAGACTATTCAAGTTTGTGAAGTTAGAGATATAGAAGGTAAAGGGGATTGGTTAACGTATACAATATTCACTATAGGAAAAAAGGCACTTGGCAGAGATACTTATAAGGTAATACTTATGAAATGTTGTGATTGTGATAAGATTTAAGCAATCTGGTGCTGTTGTATTTATTTCGGATAAAGCTAAGGATCTCATGGAATGAAGTTCTCTATCCTCATAATGTTTTAAACAGTGTTTATCTTCACATGTCCCTGATAGTGTTTTAGGGAAAGTACCTCTTCTCATTATAAATCACTTGGTGGCAGCAAACTACTCCAAGCACAAGCCGGTAATAGTCAACATCCCAAATCTTAAACAGGTGTAGCACACAGAGCGTAACACAAGGTGCGGGGCATGAAGTGCAGGCTGCAGACTTGAGGAGGCTGAGCAGAGGGCATAGCTTGCTATTCTGCGGTTTGTACGAACACATTGCAGAACATTGCAGGGTTTGTTAGAAGCACAACTCAGTCATAGTTAGGCATTAGAATTCCCAAGGAGACTTCAATTTTACAAAGAGGTACATTGTCATGAAAGACACTTCAAAAGCAACCACTTCAGTGAATATTTAATTAAATACACAGCTTTGTTCCATTATAAAATAATTAAGAACATATAATCTTGGAGAGTGGTGAAGAAGTTGTAATTCCTGGCATCTTCATTCTGTTGATCTAGCTTCACCCCTAACTTTCTCTTCAACTGTTTCAATCAGATCAGAAACCATTACAAATGTTTCCAAAAGCAGCTTGCCTGTTTGGTTCAATTCCAATGTTGTATCAGAACTACAGTTGCCCTTGGTGAAACTTAAGTGTGACAAAGGTATTTGGCAGTGTTGGATGTCAAGCAGCCTCTGTGGACTGTTCCCAGCATTAAGTCTATGTGATGGGCAAATAGTGGGTGAGGGTGGAAGAGGGAGATGCAGGTTAAGGAACAAATTCTAAGATGTGAAAGTTTAAATCTCTGACTATTAAATATTCAATAAAGAACAGAATCTTAAACAGAAACACAGCTTATGGTTTTGGGTAGGTGCTTTTGACAGGAAACATTAGTGGTCTAAAACTGACAGACTGGAAGTATCCGAAAAAGAATTTCACAATCTAGTAGCAACACAGTTTAGTTGAGTCAATGAGTTTATATGCCTTGGACAGACTTGCAATTTGTCTTCTTCAATACAATGAAAACGTAAGCATTGTAATGCGTTACCATAGCTCCCAGAAGCCTGCCAGAGTTAACCCAGTTGAGCCTGGGATTTTACTGCAGGTAAAAACTACTGACAGCTATGCTTCCAGATTTGGTTTGCAGAGACTCACTTCAATTGGTGCTAAAAAGTATAATTTATTCATCAACATGTAACGTTTCTTAACCACAGACCTTTAGTTGTTTAGTTTACTTAACCATACATGTGGTTATTAGTCTCTAACACGATTAACATTTATTGCAATACCATTTGATTCATGCACTATTTGAATGAGTTATAAGTCATTATGATAAGCCACAAACATATCATTGCTAACTATTAATTATAAATAAACTAATATATGTAATTGTAAAGTTAATTTCGGGATGGGCAATTAAATGTATTTAGAATTAAGGGGAGCCAATTTAAGACTGAGATGGAGAGGAACTTCTTTTTTCGGAGGGTTGAGTCTTCAGCACTCATTGCATAGAGCTATAATGGATGAGCCCTGTGCATATTTAATGCTGTGATAGATAAATTCTTGATCAGTCAGGGAATCAGGGGTTACAGGGAAAAGCGCAGGAAAGTGGATGTGAGGAGAGTTGGATCAGTCATATTCCTATCGAATGGCAGAGCAGGTTCAAAGGCTAAACAGTCTACTCTTGTTTCTTATAGCCTTAAAAAGACTGTATAGGCACAAGGTAAACTGAGAGTCATGAAAAGGTCAGCAGAGTTTGGACTAGATGGATATGGAATGCTCATAGAGAATGAAGAACGGAGATTAGCAGGGCAAGTGTTGCAAAGGGTAGTCCTGAGACCAGGAAGGCGAAATGAGCTGCTGAAAGCTGAAGAAGGGGAGACCGACAGGCTTAAAAGGGGAATGACAGCCAGAGTCTACAAGTGCAACTCGGGTCTGGGCATACATCTTGGAGGCAGGAATTGGGAGTCAGGGAAGATTTCCGCAATTGATAAACAGTCATCTTAACCTCACAAGATGATGAAGAAAAACATGTATAGTTCCTGATACAGTATTTCAACATGACACTTTAAGTCAACAATATAGTTTGGACATATCTGTCATGTAATTCCTAACTTCAAATCATAGTTCACCCATAATTCACAAAACTTTAATTAAATATTCACTGAAGTGTGAAACGTATTGCCTTTAAAATTGGCTCATATTCTTGAAAATTCTAGGAGGTCTGAAAAACTCACTTCTGTTGTGGAGCAGGCAATGTTGAGTGATGGATATGGGTGCCCAGTGAAAAGAATGAAATATAAATCATTCCTCCAGATCTCATTTCTCACACATACCCCCTCTCACTCCCACACAGTGCATGCCATCCTTGTCAACCTATGTCACCCCATACCCTCTAACCATTCCCCATAGCCACACACACTCCCTATATACTCTAAAATCTCATTGATACAGTATGCTGTCTTATGCACACCCCCCACCCATCCCAATAGCTCCTAATACCTCTTATGTCAGCTTGATGGTATGCCAACTCATGATTCCACCCTTCTCCCTTCATTCACCATGCCAACCACCTAGTAACCAGTATTACTCAGGCTTACAAGAGAAAAATGAAGTTTTAGGACCCCATATTGCAGACTGCACCCTATTGACAAAAACAGTCTCGCTCATAAGATATTTAACAGTTTTTAACAGTGAAGAAGTATCAGTTGTGATACTTCTTCACAATTCTTTATAGGTTTGACACTATTTGATAGTTTTTGACAAACTTGGCATTTATTGACAAAAACAGTCTCGCTCATAAGATATTTAACAGTTTTTAATGTTCTTGACAAATTTGATACTTCTTCACAATTCTTTATAGGTTTGACACTATTTGATAGTTTTTGACAAACTTGGCATTTATTTGGAACTTTATAGCTCCAAGAAATTTATGAAGCCTTTTAACATAAGTTCCTCTTATGTTAACAGTCCGAAAGATATCTTATCCTCCTGCAAGCAGTAGCTGATCTCAGTCAAGGACACCTGAACTCCCTTTTTTTCAAATCTAACCCAAACCATCCCCAAATCATATCCATAGGAGAATCTTACCTCTTCAAAGCAATAATCTGGTTAATAAAATAAATTCACTAAGTTCAGACCAGATCTAAGCAGATCTAATGCAAAATCCAGTTTGTCTGCACTCCTGCCCCACAAAAATGGGAAGTGTCATCCTCGGGGGCAGAGTTTGCAATTTTGGGTCAAGTCAGCAACTCTTGACACAGTTCCGTGCATGTATCATTTGGACTTTTGAACTGATCATGAACCTAGTGTGGTTTTACCAATAGCTCAGTGTTTAAATAATTTTACGAACCCATGAAAAGAAAATCAGGTTAATGAGATGATCTCATCAAGAAACAGCACAACCACATACGATAGATGCCATATCTTTGAAAAGCAAACAAGCAGGAAAAACTATTGTTTAATTCAAAATAAATTCGGTGAATTTTGTCTCAGGGTGATCAAGCAAAATTCCAGAAACTCAATCATTTCCTTATTGCCCCAGTTGACAGCAACTTACCACTTATCCCTTCACTCCAAAACTTGTGAAGCTTTCCTTCAGAGGACTGTGCCAAAGCCTTAACACTTACTTTCTAGAGATTGATTATTCTCTGCAGAGACAAACAACAATAGCTTTTCTGTATTTACCTCCTTCAGGAGAACGTTTCAAGACACTTCTTAAATAGATATAATGAAAATAAAATAACTCAAGAGGCCGGCATATTGTAACCAAGTCACCCTTTTTTTTGAAATTCATTTGTGGAATGTGGGCGTTGCTGGCTGGCCAGCATTTCTTGCCCAACCCAGTTGCCCTTCAGAAGATGGTGGTGAGCTACCTTCTTGAGCCACTGCAGTTCTCTTGTAGTGGGTTGACCCACAATGCTATTAGGGAGGGAATTCCAGGATTTTGACCCAGTGACAGTGAAGGAACGGTGATATATTTCCAAGTCAGGATGGTCAGTGACTTGAAGAGGAACTTGGAGGTGGTGGTGTTCCCATGTATCTGCTGCCCTTGTCCTTCTAGATGGAAGTGGTCATTGGTTTGGAAGGTGCTGTCTGAGGATTTTTGGTGAATTTCTGCAGTGCATCTTGTAGATAGTACACACTGCTGCTACTGAGTGTCAGTGGTGGAGGGAGTGGATGCTTGTGGATGTGATGTCAGTCAAGCGGCTGCTTTATCCTGGATGGTGTCAAGCTTCTTGAGTGTTGTTGGGGCTGCAGTTATCCAGGCAAGTGGGGACTATTCCATCACACTTCTGACCTGTGCCTTGCAGCTGGTGGACAGGTTTTGAGGAGTCAGGAGGTGAGGTACTTGCCACAGTATTCCTAGCTTCTGGCCTGATCCTGTAGCCACTCTGTTAATGTGGTGAGCCCAGTTGCATTTCTAGTCAATGGTAACCTCCAGGATGTTGATGGTGGAGGATTCAGTAATGGTAACACCATTGAATTCAAGAGGGGGGGCAGTTAGATTGTCTCTTATTGGTGATGGTGATAGCCTGGCATTTGTGTGGCGTGAATGTCACTTGCCAGTTGTCAGCCCAAGCCTGGATATTGTCCAGATTTTGTTGCATGTGAACATGGACTGCTTCAGTATCTGAGGAGTCATGAATGGTGAGCATTGCACTATAATCGGCAAACATCCGTACCTCTGACCTTATGATGGGGGGAAGGTCATTGATGAAGCAGCTGAAGGTGATTGGGCTGAGGATACTACTCTGAGGAACTCCTCCAGAGATGTCCTGGAGCTGAGATGATTGACCTCTCACAGCCACGAATATCTTCTTATGTGTCAGGTTTGACTCCAACCACCAGAGCATTTGCCCCCTAATACCCATTGATTCTAGTTTTGCAAGGGCTTCTTGATGCCACACTCGGTCAAATGAAGCCTTGATATCAAGGGCTGTCATTCTCATGTGGAAAGTCCTTGACACTGATCCAGCTTGCTCAAAGCCAGCTGTCAGAATGAACAAAATCTTTGACACTCCTGTTTATATCTGTCAGCCTGGACTCCCTGATTAGACGAGATTAACATCCCCACTCAGGGAATTCATATTCTATGAGGTCCACCTGGTTGACTTCGTTACATTCACTACATCCCCGTCCCTTGGAGTCTGAGGGCTTGGGTTGGTCCTTTTTGTAGCTCTTCCTTTGATGTTTTAGCCCTGGGTCAGGTTCCTCCAACTCTGCCTCCGCTACAGTTGGTGTGTCACACACAGTAACTCGTCTCTTATTCCCAAAGCATCTCGGAAGAAATTCATTCTCTTCTTCAGGTGACAAAGATATTGAGGTGGTGACATCCACCATGTTTACCTCAGATTCCAAGGTATTTTCAATGCTTGACAGAGAGGGAGAACGCATGAGTTTTAGAACAGTGGGAAAAGCTGTCAAGGAGACAGGTACATTTTTCTCCCACACCCTTTGTTAGTTTGCAGCTTTCATGTGGTCCACGTGCTTGTTCAGGACTGATACACCTATCCAAACATGATACATCGCTGGACCTGATCTTACAGCAATGTGCCTCTTACCTATGCAGGGCCATTCCTGTGGTTTTGACTCTAATCTTTGTCCCCTAAAATAAACTCTCTCTCAAGCGGTGGAGTCTTGTGCCCAGGATTAACATTGCTGATGCAGTTTCACCTTCCTTTCCCAGACTGGGAAGATCAGATTTAACCTGGTATGGAGTCTTGGAGTGACCCCTGTATTTGCATGACAGCTGGTCCTATAATCAGATAGGAACTGGGACAGTTTAGTACCTGGTGAAGCTATAGGCTGTTTCTTTAAGCCTGCCTTCAACGTTTGGACTGTTCTTTCTGCCAAACCATTGGATGATGGATTGTATGGAGCTGTCCTTATGTGTCAAATACATTTGACTTTAGGAAATGCTCAGATTCCCTGGTGGTAAACAATAAGCAACATTTCCTGGAGACATGTATTGCATAAGATGCATGCAGCTTTTCCATCATCATCCCCATGTTTAATGGTATGCATGTCCAGCCACTTCCAATGGCTGTCTACAATGACTAAGAACATTGAGTCCATGAAAGGACCCGACTGTTTGATATGTAATTGAGTTCAGGATTTACCCGACCATGCCATGGATGTGGGGGAGCTGGTGGCTGTAACTTTTGTCCTTGTTGGCACTCTGGGCACTGTTCCACCAACGCAGCTATGTCAGCATCCAATCCTGGCCACCAGACATAGCTTCCTGTTTGGAATTTCATCTTGAAAACCCCTGGAACACCCTGATGGAGTTCAGCCAGTATCTGGCCGTGACCTTTGCTAGGGACAATCACTCTTACTCCCCGTATTAATGAGCCACCCACAACTGTCTCTCTGGGTCCAAAGACATTTCAATTCCCCCATCACTGCCAGCTGTTTCAGTTTTACCAAGACTAGATCTTTCTGCATCCAAAGTCTGATATTGTCAGCTGTGATTGGAAGTGTGTCCAGGAAATTTAAAACCATTACAGACTCTTCCAGTGGCAGTACCACCGATGGTGTATCTGCCAGCGGGAGGCAGCTCAATGCATCCGCATTTGCTATTTAAGCTCCCAAGCAGTGTTCCAACTTGTACCTATATGCACTCAGTATTAGAGCGGATCCCTGAATTCGGCCCGAAGCAATGGGTGGCACTGCCTTGTCCTCTTTAAGTAGATGTAGCAGAGGTTTGTGGTTCATTATTATTATAAATTTATGTCCATAAAGGTATTGGTGGAACTTCCTGACTGAAAATATGACCACCAAACCTTGCTTCTCTATCTGGACATATTTATGGTCTGTGTTAGCCAAAATCCTGGATGCATGCACTATTGGGCATTCCTCGCTACTGAGCCACCTACAAGCTAATATTATCTGAAGCCATATAGAGGGGCATCACATGTCAATACCAGATCTCGTTTGGGATCATAATGCGTCACGCCTTAGAGGGTGACAGCTGTTTCTTCACTTCGCTGAAAGCTATGGCTTGGCTATGCGACCATTTCCAAGGATGACCCTTCTTTGAGAGTTAGAACAGTGAACATAGAACAGGGCAGCACAGTACAGGCCATTTGGCCCATGATGTTGTGCCGAACTTTTACCCTAAACCTAAGGTCTATCTAACCTCCACCCCTACCTTATACTATCATCCATATGCCTGTCTAATAGCCACTTAAATACCCCTAATGAGGCCGACTCCACTACCCTCTCCGGCAATGCATTCCATGCCCCTACTGCTCTCTGATTAAAGAACCTACCTCTGACATCTCCTCTGTATCTACCTCCACTCACTTTAAAACTATGTCTCCTCATAATAGCTACCTCCAGCCTAGGAAAAGGTCCCTGAATGTCCACTCTATCTATACCTCTGATCATTTTGTACACCTCTATCAAGTCACCTCTCTCATCCTTTGTCGTTCTAAAGAGAAAAGTCCTAGCTCTGTAAACCTTTCCCTCCATTCCAGGCGACATCCTGGTAAATCTCCTCTGCACCTTTTCCAATGCTTCCACATCTTCCCTGTAATGAGGCAACCAGAACTGGCCGAACCAGGGTTTTGTATAGCTGGAGCATAACTGCATGGCTTTTGAACTCAATCCCTCTATTGATGAAAGCTAATACACCATATGCCTTCTTAACAACTCATTCCACCTGGGTGGCAGCTTTCAGGGAACTGTGGACGTGAACCCCAAGATCCCTCTGCTCTTCCACACTGCCAAGAATCTTTCCGTTAACCCTGTTTTCTGCTTTCAAGTTTATCCTTCCAAAATGAATCACCTCACGCTTTTCAGGGTTAAACTCCATCTGCCACTTCTCAGCCCAGCTCTGCATCCTATCAATGTCCCTTTGTAACCTAGAACAGTCCTCTACACCACAATTTGACCCACATTCATATCGTCCGTGTACTTACTAATCCACCCTTCCACTCCTACACCCAAATCATTTACAAAAATCACAAATAGAAGAGGATCCAAGACAGATCCTTGTGGTACACCACTCATAACTCAGCACCATGTTGAATATTTTCCATCCACTACCACTCTTTGTTTTCTAAGGGTCAGCCAATTCTGAATCCAATCTGCCACATTTCCCCCTAACCCATGCCTCCTGACCTTCTGCATGAGCCTACAATGGGGAATTTATCAAACCCCTTACTTAAATCCATGTATACCACATCCACTGCTCTATCTTCATCCATGCGTTTGGTCACCTCTTCAAAGAATTCAATCAGTTTTATAAGGTATGATTTACCCCTCACAAATCCATGCTGGTGCAAAAGTTGGTGCCAGGATGTGGCCGGGCTGTGTATGAATGTTCCATAATAATTCACCAAGGAAAGCTCTGGTACAGACATGGGAGCCAGGGAAACTTTGATCGCCCTCATTTTATCTGCCAACGGGTGTAACCTGGTCTTGTTGACTTCTGTAGCCTAAGTAGGTCACTTGGAGCACATATTTTTTCCTTGCTAAGATGTACACTCGCCTGGTTGAAACATCAAAGGACAATATGCTAGTTCTCTAAGTTCTCTTCCCTGTCATTAGCACTCCATCGAGATAAATGGTGACCTGGGGTAGACCCTGTAAAATATTCTCCATTGTCAGTGAAAAATTGCACAGGCTGACGATATCTCAAACGGCTTCCTGACATATTGGTACAAACCTTTAAACCTTCCCCTACCACTGGTTGTAGAAAGTCAATACAGTGTGGAGCTGGAGGAACACTGCAGCATCAGAGGAGTAAGAAAGCCAACCTTTTGAGTCGAGAGCTTTCTTCAGTTCCTCAGTTGTAGAAACCTGCATTTGTTTTCACTAATCTTTTTCTCTTCGTGTATACATAGAATCTTTTAAAACCAGTTTGCATGTCGCCACATGCCAACTGTTATACTCTATTTAACCATTTTAATCAATCTCTTTGACCTCTTTTGCTGAAATCTAAGCTGCTTCCAATCCTCAGGCTTGCTGCTTTGTTTTTAGTTGATCTCTATGTCTTTCCATGGATTTAATACTGATTAGTATGTTCCTGGTCCTCTTTTCCATTTTACTTTTGTGCCAGACAGGAATGAATTCATCTGTGCACTTCTCAAATCTTTGTTTGCCATTGCCTATTCACTGTCACCCCTTTAACTAGTGCTCCCCAATTTATCAGAGCTAACTCCTGCCTCATAACAACATAGTTTCCTGTAGTTACATTGAAGACCTAGTCACAGAATTATCTACTGACTCTCCGTATCATATTATAGAAATTAGAACATAGAACATTACAGCACAGTACAGGCCCTTCGGCCCTCGATGTTGTGCTGACCTGTCATACCGATCTCAAGCCCATCTAACCTACACTATTCCATGTACGTCCATATGCTTGTCCAATGACGACTTAAATGTACTTAAAGTTGGCGAATCTACTACCGTTGCAGGCAAAGCGTTCCATTCCCTTACTACTCTCTGAGTAAAGAAACTACCTCTGACATCTGTCCTATATCTTTCACCCCTCAATTTAAAGCTATGCCCCCTCGTGCTCGCTGTCACCATCCTAGGAAAAAGGCTCTTCCTATCCACCCTATCTAACCTTCTGATTATTTTATATGTCTCAATTAAGTCACCTCTCAACCTTGTTCTCTCTAATGAAAACAGCCTCAAGTCCCTCAACCTTTTCTCGTAAGACCTTCCCTTCATACCAGGCAACATTCTAGTAAATCTCCTCTGCACCCTTTCCAAAGCTTCCACATCCTTCTTATAATGCGGTGACCAGAACTGTACGCAATACTCCAAGTGCAGCTACACCAGGGTTTTGTACAGCTACAGCATAACCTCTTGGTTCCGGAACTCGATCCCTCTATTAATAAAAGCTAAAACACTGTATGCCTTCTTAACAGCCCTGTCGACCTGGGTGGCAACTTTCAAGGATCTGTGTACATGGACACCGAGATCTCTCTGCTCATCTACACTACCAAGAATCTTACCATTAGCCCAGTACTTTGCCTTCTGGTTACTCCTACCAAAGTGCATCACATCACACTTGTCTGCATTAAACTCCATTTGCCACCTCTCAGCCCAGCTCTGCAGCTTATCAATGTCTCTCTGTAACCTACAGCATCCTTCGTCACTATCCACAACTCCACCGAGTGTCGTCTGCAAATTTACTAACCCATCCTTCTACGCCCTCATCCAGGTCATTTATAAAAATGACAAACAGCAGTGGACCCAACACCGACCCTTGCGGTACACCACTAGTAACTGGTCTCCAGGATGAACATTTCCCATCAACTACCACCCTCTATCTTCTTTCAGCAAGCCAATTTCCGATACAAACTGCTATATCTCCCACAATCCCATTCCTCCACATTTTGTACAATAGCCTATTGTGGGGAACCTTATTGAACGCCTTGCTGAAATCCATATACACCACATCAACCGGTTTACTCTCATCTACCTGTTTGGTCACCTTCTCAAAGAACTCAATAAGGTTTCTGAGGCACGACCTACCCTTCACAAAACCATGCTGACTATCCCTAATCAATTTATTCTTTTCTAGATGATTATAAATCCTATCCCTTATAACCTTTTCCAACACTTTATCAACAACTGAGGTAAGGCTCACTGGTCTATAATTACCAGGGTTGTCTCTACTCCCCTTCTAGAACAGGGGAACCACATTTGCTATCCTCCAGTCGTCTGGCACTATTCCTGTAGACAGTGACGAGTTAAAGATCAATGCCAAAGGCTCGGCAATCTCCTCCCTGGCTTCCCAGAGGATCCTAGGATAAATTCCATCTGGGCCAGGGGACTTATCTATCTTCACACTCTGTAGGATTTCTAATACCGCTTCCTTGTGAACCTCAATCCCACCCAGTCTAGTAGCCTGTATCTCAGTATTCTCCTCGACAACATTGTCTTTTTCTAGAGTGAATACTGTCGAAAAATATTCATTTAGTGCTTCCCCTATCTCCTCTAACTCCACACACAACTTACCGCTACTATCCTTGATTGGCCCTAATCTTACTTTCATCATTCTTTTATTCCTTAAATACCTATAGAAAACCTTAGGGTTTACCCTGATCCTATCCACCAACAACTTCTCATGCCCTCCTCCTGGCTCTTCTGAGCTCTCTCTTTAGGTCTTTTCTGGCTACCTCGTAGCCCTCAAGCGCCCTAACTGATCCTTCACATCTCATCCTAACGTAAGCCATCTTCTTCCTCTTGACCAGAGATTCCACTTCCTTCGTAAACCACGGCTCCTGCGCTCTACAGCTTCCTCCCTGCCTGACAGGTACATACTTGTCTAGGACAAATAGGAGCTTTTCCTTGAATAGGCTCCACATTTCTAATGTGCCCATCCCCTGCAGTTTCCTTCCCCATCCTATGTTCCCTAAATCTTGCCTAATCTCATCGCAATTGCCTTTCCCCCAGCTATAACTCTTGCCCACTGGTATACACCTATCCCTTTCCATTACTAAAGTAAACATAACAGAATTGTGATCGCTATCACCAAAGTGCTCACCTACTTCCAAATCTAACACCTGGCTGGGCTCATTACCCAGTACCAAATCTAATGTGGCTTCGCCCCTTGTTGGCCTATTTACTTACTGTGTCAGGAAGCCCTCCTGCACACTCTGGACAAAAACTGACCCATCTATAGTACTCGAACGATAGTGTTCCCAGTCAATATTTGCAAAGTTGAAGTCCCCCATGACAACTACCCTGTCTGTTTCACTCCTATGGAGAATCATCTTTGCTATCCTTTCCTCTACATCTCTGGAACTATTCAGAGGCCTTTAGAAAACTCCCACAGGGTGACCTCTTCTTTCCTGTATCTAACCTCAGCCCATACTACCTCAGTTGACGAGTCCCCAGACATCCTTTCTGCAACTGTAATACTGTCCTTGACCACCAATGCCACACCTCCGCCCCTTTTGCCAACTTCTCTGTTCTTACTGAAACATCTAAATCCCAGGACCTGCAACAACCATTCCTGTCCCTACTCTATCCATGTCTCTGAAATGGCCACAACATCAAAGTCCCAGGTACTAACCCATGCTGCAAGTTCACCCACCTTATTCTGGATACTCCTGGCATTGAAGTAGACACACTTCAAACCAACTTCTTGCTTGCCGGTGCCATCTTGCATCCCTGAAACTTTATTTTGGAACTCCCTACTCTCAACCTTTTCTATACTCGAACTACAATTTTGGTTCCCATCCCCCTGCTGAATTAGTTTAAACCCACCCGAATAGCCTTAGCGAATTTCCCCCCCAGGATATCGGTACCCCTCTGGTTCAGGTGAAGACCATCCTACTTGTAGAGGTCCCACCTACCCCAGAAAGAGCACCAAGAATCCAAAACCCTCCCTCCTGCACCATCCCTGTAGCCACGTGTTCAACTCCTCTCTCTCCCTATTCCTCGCCTCACTAGCATGTGGCACGGGCAACAAACCAGAGACATTCAACTCTGTTCGTCCTACTCTCAGCTTCATCCTAGCTCCCTGAATTTCTGCCTTAAATCCCCATCTCTCTCCTTACCTATGTCGTTGGTGCCAATGTGGACCACGACTTGGGGCTGCTCCCCCTCCCCCTTAAGGATGCCAAAAACACCATCAGAGACATCACGCACCCGGCACCTGGGAGGCAACACACCAACCCTGACTCTCTATCATCCCCACAGAACCTCCTATCTGTCCCCCTAACTATGGAGTCCCCAATGACTAATGCTCTGCTCCTCTTCCCCCTTCCCTTCTGAGCAGCAGGGACAGACTCTGTGCCAGACACCTGTGCCCCACTGCTTTCCTCTGGTAAGTCATCCCCCCCAACAGTATCCAAAACGGTATACTTATTGTTGAGGGGAATGGCCACAGGGGATCCCTGCACTGCCTGCCGGTTCCCTTTCCGTCTCCTGACCGTAACCCATCTGCCTTTTTCTTGTACCTGAGGAGTGACTACCTCCCTGTAACTCCTCTCAATAACCCCCTCTGCCTCCCGAATGATCCGAAGTTCATCCAGCTCCAGCTCCAGTTCCCTCACGCGGTTTTCGAGGAGCTGGAGTTGGGTGCACTTCCCGCAGATGTATTCAGCAGAGAGACTAGTGGTGACCCTTACCTCCCACTATGGTCACTCATCCCAAAGGGGCCTTGCACAGAACGATTGCCAATCATTTCTTTCTCATTACACAATACCCAATCAATTGCTATTTTGAAAATTCTGGAAACCTCAGGGGCAGTTAATATTGGTTCACTTATTAAAATTGCACTCAGTTGCTCATAAGCTGCTTGGCATTCTGCTGACTGTACAACATTTGCTTGTTCCTTGGAAGTGTTTTGTAAAGGCACAGCTGTTGTGCTGAAAGTGCACACAAATGTTTGGTAAAATCTACACATTCCTAAAAGCTTCATGATTTTTTGTTTAGATTTAGGTGCATGTAGAATAGGAAGCAATAGGAGTTATAGGAATTCAATTACAGCCTGCACTTCTGATGATCTTGGCAAATTCTGCTCATGTGCTACGATGCGTCTCAAGTAATTGACTCTTAAATTTAACCTAAAGTGAGTGTGAAAAAGTATCATTAAGCCAGTCTTCTGTAATTGCTGAGAAGAATCTTTGATTTTTCCCACATGCTCTTCCAAGTGTTACTAAACAACAATGTCTAAATAAACCACTTAGTCACGTGCCTCAGGTACTTTTTTCATAAGCCTCTTAAGCATAACTGGAGACACCAAATGGCATCACCTGGCATTGGTATAAACAAAAGTAGGCTTTGCTTAGCACTTGATATCAATGGCACCCCTTCAATTGATCAATCTTAGGAAGAAATGAAACACTGCCAGCCCTATCAATGCAACCTTTCAGTCATGGAATTGGGTACAAATCTATCTTTGTGACCTTATTCACCTTTCTGTAATCTATATATTATGTAATCTATAGAAAGTCCAACCAACAAGTGTGTTGTTTTATTGGTCCTGGCTTTCCCATGTCCACATCATGTCTAGCTAATGTAGTTCATCTCTGCAAATTCACTCATACTTTCTCAGTTACCTTACAACACCCTCTCATTGTCCTTTCTCTAAATACTACTTTGTGCTTTAGCTTCTTTTTGTACCCAGGTACCTTGACACCTAAGATGGCACCATTGTCGGTGACAATAAAATCTGAAATCTATAAAATCTACAGTAGTGCTGTATTCCATATGATCTAACCTTGGAAACCAGTCTACCGTGAGGAACTTTGTCAAATGCCTTACTGAAGTCCATATAGATCACATCCACCACTCTGCCCTCATAAATCCTCTTCATTACTTCTTTAAAAAACTCAACTAAGTTAGTGAGACATGATTTCCCACACACAAAGCCATGTCTACTATTCCTAATCTGTCCTTGTCTTTCCAAATACATGTAATTCCCGTCCCCCAGGATTCCCTCCAACAACCTGCCTACCACTGATGTCAGGTTCAATGGTCTACTGTTCCCTGGCTTTTCCTTACCACCTTTCTTAAACAGTGGCACACATTAGTCATCCTCCAGACTTGTACCACTTTACCTGGGGCTATCAATGATACAAATATCTCAGCATGGGGCCCAGCAATCACTTCCCTAGAGATCCCACAGAGTACTCGGGTACACCTGATCATATTCTGGGGGTTTATACACCTTTGTGCATTTTAAGATATCTAGCACATCTTTCCTCTGTAATACGGACATTTTTGACATTATTGCTATTTATTTGCCCATATTCTTTAGTTTCCATATCTTTCCCCACTGTAAACATAATACTCATTTAGATTAGATTAGATTCCCTACAGTGTGGAAACAGGCCCTTCGGCCCAACAAACCCACACCGCCCCTTGAAGCATTCCACCTAGACCCATTCCCCTATAACCCATACACATCTGAACACTACAGGCAATTTAGCATGGCCTATCCACCTAGCCTGCACATCTTTGGACTGTGGGAGGAAACTGGAGCACCCGGAGGAAACCCACGCAGACACAGGGAGAATCCGCACAGACAGTCGCCCGAGGCTGGAATCGAACCTGCGTCCCTGGTGCTGTGAGGCTGCAGTGCTACCCACTGAGCCACCATGCTTTAGTATCTCCCCCATCTCCTGTAGGCCATGCATAGATGGCCTTCTGTTCTTTAAGGGACCCTATTCTCTCCCTAGCTGATCTTTTGTCCTGAATGTATTTGTGGAATGCCTTTGGATTCTCCCCAACCCTATTTGCCAAAGCTACCTCATGTCCTCTTTTTGCCCTCCTGATTTCTCTCTTAAGTATATGCCTCCTGCCTTTGTTTGCCTTCCTCCAATTTGGAACTTTAACTTTTTGATCTGGCCTATTGTTTTCCATTGGGCCATTGGCCCTAAAGTACTCTCCCACTGATACCTCAGTCATCTGCCTGCCTTATTTCCCAAGAGTAAGTCAAGAGTTGCACCTTCTCTAGTAGGTACATCCGCATACGGCATCAGAAATTTTCTTGTACACACTTGACAAATTCCTCTCCATCCATGTCCTTAATACTTTGGCAGCCCCAGGCTATGTTTGGAAAGTGAAAATCCCCTAATATAGCCACCCAATTACTCCCACAGATAACTGAAATCTCCTTACAAATTTGCTTCTCAATTTCCCACTAAATACTGGGGTGTCTACAATACAATCTGAATCTGGCGATCATCCCTTTTTTATTTCTCAGTTCCACCCAAATGCCTTCCCTGGATGAATTCCCAATAATATCCTCCCTAAGCACAGCCATAATGTTATTACCAAGCAAAAACTCCACTCCCTATCCCCTCTTGCCCCCCTTTCTATCTTTCCTGTAGCATCTATACCCTAGAATATTAAGCTGCCAGTCCTGTCCATCCCTGAGCCATGTCTCCATAATTGCTATGATAACCCAATTCCATATTCCCAACAAGGCCCTGTGTTCATCTGCCTGCCTCCGTTTCTCATCAAAACTTTGTTTTCAATATAATAACACACTGGAATCTCTTCAGCCTCAGCTTCAGTACAAATTACTTAATTCTCGATCTGCTCCGTCAGCCTCAATTAATGACGATATTGCAACCATTTCTTCTGAATTATGCTCATTCTTCAACAGAGATTCCGTTAATCTACCATCTGTGATCTGTGCACTACTGTGATCTCTGATGATGAACTTGGTTTAGCTATTGCTTTGCCCATTCTTTGACCTGGTTTCTTGCTTTCCCTTCATGTTCCCATTTTTGATCTCTTTCAAATTTATGAGGGTAATAGAAAAAAAGGTTTAGTTTTATTAATTTGCTCATAACTATCAGCTGTTACTATTACCGGTCTAACAGTTACAACGTGCTAGTCCTCACATGTTTTCTCATTACTGGAAGCTATTAAGTTTTTAAATTCCCAAGAATGACCTTTCTAAGAGCCTTTCAACTTCAAATGCTCTTATCCAGCTGTCAAAATTACTTTGCTTAACCCTTTTGAACTCAAACAGGCTTACCCTGGCTACTTCCTTAAATTCTGTGTCATGCTCCTGCAAAACACCTGTGAAAGTGAGACATTGATTTCCTGTGCATTACCTGTCTAACTTACCCTGAAGGAGTAAAGCCCAGTACTCTTTTGCCCAAATAATTTGTGTCTGCTAGCTATTGTCTAAATTAAAAAGAATACTTTCACATTCTATTACTCAAATTTCACATTAAAACTCAGATTCTCCCTACCAATGCCTGCACCGATAATTGATGTCTCCTGTCTCAGCGGCATCATTTTAAGCTTTTATTCATATTCACTGACTTTAACTTTTTCTTGCAGTTCTAATTCTAGTTTTCTCAACATCATTCTTCTCAATCACATTTCACTTTCTTTATCTTTTTCTGCCAATTTTCATTTCTTCATTCTCTCCTTCTGCTGAAGCTATTTTATTTAGAATTGAATATCATCTGGTTCCAACATTTCACTACCAGAAGTACCTGGGCTCCTTTCTATTTCCTCTAAACCCAAGTCTTATGCTATATCAGAGATAATGGGAACTGCAGATGCTGGAGAATCCAAGATAACAAAGTGTGAAGCTGGATGAACACAGCAGGCCAAGCAGCATCTTAGGAGCACAAAAGCTGACGTTTCGGGCCTAGACCCTTCTTGTTATCTTATGCTATATCTGTGCCTTTCTGGATCTGCCAGGCAATACTACCTCCAACTTAGCAGCTAAGTTAATCAACCAGTGTTTGAAAGTTGAGATAACGCAGTTTGGAGCTGGATGATCACAGCAGGCCAAACAGCATCAGAGGAGCAGGAAGGCTGATGATTCGGGTCTGGACCCTTCCCTTGAGACTCCCAAGGGCAACACTGCCATCTGCAGGAAATACTTTACTCTTTCTAGCGCTATTTCTGAAATAAAGCACAGAACCAGATATTTTCCTTCAATTGTTTTAATTACCAATACCACATTAAAATCATTGTTTGAAATCAATTCTAGATGTGACTGTAAACCTTGCCATGCCTCACTGGGCTAATGTGCTACATTTCAAGTCCCACTATTCCTGGAGTCATCTTAAAAGTTGAAGATTTTTAAAAGTATGTGTAATTACCGAAATTATCAGTCTTTCAGACCCAAGTTGACAGAAAGTAAAGACTAGGTTTCTAAACTTATTACAAAATAATTACTTATTGTAATTAAATTGACTTAGCTGCACATAAACAATTATGAAACATCTGCATATAATTCTATAATTAAAACTCTATTTTCCTTTTAAACTTCACCTCACACAATACAGGAAAATAAAACACATGGAAAGAGGACAAACTAAGAAGCAGTTCAGTAACCTTTGTTCACAAGATCTGTTTTGTCATTTGGGGATGAGGAACAGCAACTCTTATTCCGCTTGGGAACCCTGCAGCCCAATGGTATCAATGAGGATTTCACAAGATTCAAAATCTCCCCTTCCCCCACCGCATCCCACAACCAGCCCAGTTCGTCCCCGCCTCCCTAACCTGTTCTTCCTCTCACCTATCCGCTCCTCCCACCTCAAGCCCCACCCCCAGCTCCAACCTACTAATCTCATCCCGCCGCCTTGACCTGTCCGTCCTCCCCGGACTGACCTATCCCCTGCCTACCTCCCCACCTATACTCACCTCTCCTGGCTCCATCCAAACCTCTTTGACCTGTCTGTCTCCTCTCCACCTATCTTCTCTTCTATCCATCTTCAATCTGCAGCCCCCCATCTCCCTATTTATTTCAGAACCCTCTCCCCCTCCCCCATTTCTGATGAAGGGTCTAGGCCCGAAACGTCAGCTTTTGTGATCCTAAGATGCTGCTTGGCCTGCTGTGTTCATCCAACATCTCCACATATCTGGACTCCATTTTCTCCCCTTTGGTCCAGGAACTCCGTACCTACGTCCGTGACACAACCCACACCCTTCACCTCCTCCAGAACTTCTAATTCCCTGGCCCCCAACACCTCATTTTCACCATGGATGTCCAGTCCCTATCCACCTGTATTCCGCATGCAGATGGCCTCAAGGCCCTCCACTTCTTCCTGTCCTGCAGGCCCGACCAGTCCCTCTCCACCGACACCCTCATCCGCCTAGCTGAACTCGTCCTCACCCTCAACAACTTCTCTTTTGATTCCTCCCACTTCCTACAGACAAAGGGGGTGGCCATGGGCACCTGCATGGGCCCCAGCTATGCCTGCCTCTTTGTAGGTTACATGGAACAGTCCCTCTTCCGCACCTACACAGGCCCCAAACCCCACCTCTTCCTCCGCTACATTGATGACTGTATCGGCGCCGCCTCTTGCTCCCCAGAGGAGCTCGAACAGTTCATCCACTTCACCAACACCTTCCACCCCAACCTTCAGTTCACCTGGGCCATCTCCAGCACATCCCTCACCTTCCTGGACCTCTCAGTCTCCATCTCAGGTAACCAGCTTGTAACTGATATCCATTTCAAGCCCACCGACACCCACAGCTACCTAGAATACACCTCCTCCCACCCACCCTCCTGCAAAAACTCCATCCCCTTTCCCAATTCCTCCGCCTCCGCCACATCTGCTCCCACGATGAGGCATTCCACTCCCGCACATCCCAGATGTCCAAGTTCTTCAAGGACCGCAACTTTCCCCCCACAGAGGTCGAGAACGCCCTTGACCATGTCTCCTGCATTTCCTGCAACACATCCCTCACACGCCGCCCCCGCCACAACCGCCCAAAGAGGATCCCCCTCGTTCTCACACACCACCGCACCAACCTCCGGATACAATGCATCATCCTCCGACACTTCCGCCATCTACAATCCAACCCCACCACCCAAACCATTTTTCCATCCCCACCCTTGTCTGCTTTCCGGAGAGACCACTCTCTCCGTGACTCCCTTGTTCGCTCCACACTGCCCTCCAACCCCACCACACCCGGCACCTTCCCCTGCAACCGCAGGAAATGCTACACTTGCCCTCACCCCTCCTCCCTCACCCCTATCCCAGGCCCCAAGATAACTTTCCATATTAAGCAGAGGTTTGCCTGCACATCTGCCAATGTGGTATACTGCATCCATTGTACCCGGTGTGGCTTCCTCTACATTGGGGAAACCAAGCGGAGGCTTGGGGACCGCTTTGCAAAACACCTCCATTCGGTTCGCAATAAACAACTGCACCTCCCAGTCGCAAACCATTTCCACTCCCCCTCCCATTCTTTAGATGACATGTCCATTCATGGGCCTCCTGCAGTGCCACAATGATGCCACCCGAAGGTTGCAGGAACAGCAACTCATATTCCGCTTGGGAACTCTGCAGGCCAATGGTATCAATGTGGACTTCACCAGCTTCAAAATCTCCCCTTCCCCCATCGCATCCCAAAACCAGCCCAGTTCATCCCCTCCCCCCACTGCACCACACAACCAGCCCAGCTCTTCCCCTCCACCCACTGCATCCCAAAACCAGCCCAGCCTGTCTCTGCCTCCCTAACCTGTTCTTCCTCTCACCCATCCCTTCCTCCCACCCCAAGCCGCACCTCCATCTCCTACTTACTAACCTCATCCCACCTCCTTGACCTGTCAGTCTTCCGTGGACTGACCTATCCCCTCCCTACCTACCCACCTATACTCTCTCCACCTATCTTCTTTTCTCTCCATCTTCGGTCCGTCTCCCCCTCTCTCCCTATTTATTCCAGTTCCCTCTCCCCATCCCCCTCTCTGATGAATGTTCTAGGCCCGAAACGTCAGCTTTTGTGCTCCTGAGATGCTGCTTGGCCTGCTGTGTTCATCCCGCCTCACATTTTGTTATCTACACTTTGTTATCTCTGTTTTGTTGTTTGTTTTCTTGATGATCAAAAGGTTTCTTCACAACTTTCCTTTTCCAAATGATGACTCACTTATAAAAGATCTCTGACTTAACGATTAAATGTCGCAGCTTACAGAAATTAGTGAAGGAAAAATAAATTGGTTTTCTGCAGCTTCAAAATGGCTTACTGCTGAAAAAAGGAGAGAGAGCTCCAAGCAGGAATAAGCCCTGATTGTTTCTCTCTTGATCCCATTCCTAAGTTATTCAGTTACTTGAGAACCAATCTTATGGCTGTTGGTACACAAAAGAGCTTTGTAATTGATAACTGGTCACTCATCGATAGACAAATCAATTCTTGTTACCAACCAATAGTCCATCTGAATACATAAGCCGGACTCCAGTTCATCTTATCAGGTGCTGCTCGGCCTGCTGTGTTCATCCAGCTCCATATCTTGTTATCTCAGATTCTCCAGCATCTGCAGTTCCTACTATCTCTCCCAATCATCAGTGGAATATGGTATTGTTAGTGAATGCAACTTTCAGGAATGCCCAAGATAGCTACAAAACGTCATAAAGAAACTTGAGTTTTGCAACCTTATTTGTAAGCAGGACATTGTACTTGTATACACAACTGTACATGAGGAGCACTACTCAGCTAGTTGTTCAGCAGTAGTAATGGCTCACGACTTGATTCAAATGTATAGTTGTGATTGTGGGCTTAATTGATAAATTCAGTCGGTGAAAATGTAAACCTTGCTCAGCAATCAAAACAGGTCTTCTATATAATTTATATTAAGATCCACCCCAGGTGATAGTGAGAATCAACAGAATCCACATTCGAGGATCTGGAAGGATTAAAAATGTCCCACAGCCAAGGACTGGATTGATTAGAGTCAGACATTGAGAATGTTTGCATTGTTAAGCTAGAAACCAAGTCAATGAAATTGCCAATTTAGTTCTTTTTTAGGATGAAGAAGCTTTTGTTGCATAGATGCTGTTTGGAGTGGAATTTGTCATGATTTGTGATGTAGACAACACAGTTTGAATAATGTTTAAAGAGTGTGGAAACGGGAGGCTAACCAGAAGAGCTTTAATTTGGTCAAGTCTATAGGTGGACAAAAAAGGTATGCACACTGAAAGATTAGTGCTGTGTCTCATTTCAGATTGGTTGTAATGCTGAAACAAGCACAGAAAATGCTGAATATGGGAAATTGTGTCTCTCTAACTTGAGTGAGTTTTTTGAAGAAGTAATGAAGTCGTGAGGGCAGAATGGTGGATATGATCAATACGGAGTTCAGTAAGACGTTCAAAAAGATTTCTTATGGTAGACTAGTTACAAGGTTAGTTCACATGGAACACAAGGAGAACTCATCATTTGCATACAAAACTGGCTCGAAGGTAGAAGGCAGTGGTGGAAGGTTGTTTGTTAGACTGGACGCTGTGACCAGCGATGTGCCACAAGGATCAGTGCTGGGTCCACTGTTTTTAGTCATTTATATAAATGTTTTGAATATGAACATAGGAGGTATGATTAGTAAGTTTGCAGATGATGCCACAGTTAGAGGTATAGTGGATACTGAAGAAGTTTATCTCAGAGTACAATGGGATCTTGATCAGATGGGCTAATTTATATAAATGTGAGATGCTGCATTTTGGAAAGGCAGATTAGGACACTCTTTAAACATTATTCAAGTTCTGCTGCCTGAATCCTAATTTATGACAAATTCCACTCCAACACCATCTGTGCAACAAAAGCTTCTTCATCCTAACAGAAAACTGAATTGGCAATTTCAATAACTTATAGACTTAGTGGTAAGGTCCTGGGGAGAGTGGCTGAACAAAGAGACTGTGGAGTGCGGGTTTATAGTTCCTTGAAAAGAGTCACCAGTAGATAGGATAGTGAAGAAGGCATTTGACATGCTTACCTTTACTGGTCAGTGCATTGAGTATAGGAGTTGGAAGGTCATGTTACATCTGTGCACGACATTGGTTAGACCACTTTTGGAGTATTGCACGCATTTCTGGTCTCCCTGCTTTAAGAAGGAATGTTGTGAAACCAGAAAGGGTTCAGAAAAGATTTATGAGGGTGTTGCCAGGGTTGGAGGTTTTGAGCTATAGAGAGAGGCTGAATAGGTTGGGGCTATTTTCCCTGGAGCATTGGAAGCTGAGGGGTGACCTTATAGAGGTTTATAAAATCATGAGGGGTATAGATAGGGTAAATAGCCAAGATCTTTTGCCTGGAGTGGAAGAGTCCAAAACTACAGGGCATTGGTTTAAGGTGAGAGGGAAAGATTTAAAAGAGCCCAAAGGGACAACTTTTCCACACAGAGGGTGGTGCATGTGTGGAATGAGCTGCCAGAGAAAATGGTTGAGACAGGTATGATTAAAACATTTAAAAGGCATCTGGATAGGTATATGAACAGGAGGATTTTGAGGGATATTGAGGGATATGGGTCAAATGCTGGCAAATGTGGCTAGATTTATACTGGATATCCGGTCAGCATGGATGAGTTGGACTGAAGGTTCTGTTTCTGTGCTGTACATCTCCATAACTCTATAACTCAGTAAGTCTGGCAGAATCTGTGGAGAGAGAAACAGAGTTAATGTTTACAGTCCAGAATGACTCTTCTTCAGAACTCTTGTAATAGTTGTATGGTTGTTGTGCTGTCCCATGTAAATGATAATCCTGAAGTAATAGAGGTCTGCCCTGTCATTGAGTACTATCCTGTGTTGACCAACAATCATGATGGCTGAAAATTAATGGATCAGTTGGATTTCAGTGAGATGAAAATTAAAAATATTTAAACTTTGCAAAATGGTTATTGCCTATAATAGCATAGAAATATTACTATTTCAGTGTATTAATTTGAATAGTTAGAAGCTGCACTTTGGAATTAAGTGATTTTTATAGGATAGCTAGGTCTACCTTCAAGAATTATTCCTTGAATTGTAGTTTTGAATATCTGCTATTAGTAGGCAGAGCAGCTGGATGATACAAAGTGAAGTTTCTTTCATGAGTCAACAGTTGCAAAAATAAAGATGTTTTATCCAGCTACTGGTTACATTAGCCAGAAACTCCATGCCACTTTGTGTACCGAATGCAGTGATGGAGGCAAATATAGCTGCCATTTTGCACACAGTCAGATCTCAGAATCAGAAACAAAGCGAATGGGGGAGGATTGCCAAAATCTTCTTTAAGTTGTGCTATTGAACCTTTAAACTTCATCTGAACCTGTGTTTGGGCCTCAAATTAATACCAACGTCTAAGAACAACATATGAAACAATACAGAACTCCCTATCAGTCAATGTTGTGTGGTTTCAGAGTAACAATCTAGCTCAAAAAGCAAGAATCACCAATTCTACAAAGTTGCTCCTTTAAACTACTCAGCTCATACAGGTTAATTTTGGATGTAAAATTTCAATTTGTCTCATTACTTTCTATTAAAATTCAAATAAGTACAACAAAAAGGCAGAACAACATCTCTTTTCCTCTCCCTCAGTTCTCTGCATTGTTACTGCTCAAGCTAGCATTAATTGGGAATGATGTGTCTTTCTTGTTTTTCAACCCAGGACAGGAGAGAAACGATCCAGAAAAATTAAATGTGCAGTTATTTGAGGAGTGGGAGTGGGTATTAGAATGGATTCCTGTTCAATGAGAAAATTTTAAAAAATGAAAGCTTAAAAAAATGTTTGATAGGCAATAAACCATGAATTACTGTTTACAGCAAAAGACTAGTTACTAATTTATAGTATTGTATGGTTGACTTGTTTTGAAAACCTATTTGTGCGCGAGCTAGTTTCTATAATTTGCATGCAGTTCTTTATACTGTACTGTCTAAACTGCCATCTATTTGTCTAATTTTCATTATCCCCAAGAAATATGCGGGAGTTCACATGACTTAGTGTCTAGTGAATATCTGCTTTCAGTGCGATTTTCTTTCCGGCAAGCCAGCAAGTACAAGCGAATCAAAACTTTAAGATTAGACTGTTAAAGTAACTTTCCAAATAGTGTAAGGTTTCAACCCAGGTGTGTCGCCCTGAGCAGCTGTGAAACACAACAAATTTCACGGCCCTCCCTCCTGATTACGTAAAATCAGTTCTGATCCTATGGCTCCCTCTCTCGCACCCAGTCACAGCCTCTGGGGAATGAGAACAATGAAATGCCCCGGAAATGACAAGAAGGCAGAGCATGTTAGTACTCTCGCAGGGCAAGCCGACCAGGTGGTGCAGTTTATAGTCAAGTGGTGGGTACGCTGATCTTCTCAATACCCCACGAAATCCCTAAAATCGGGCACCAGAGGATTGTCTGAAACTCTGCCAACTTTACAATTAAGGTGAGCTTGGTTTGGAATTTATTTCAAACTAGAACTCTAGTCTGTATTTGGATTAACAGGAAATTAAGGGCAACTATTGGCTGCCTATCTACTTTTTAAAGGTGTGACCGTAAGAACTCAGTACACTGTTTAATAATCTGTGGGATATAAGAATAAAGGACTTTCAGGTTTTAAAAATCAGCGGCTTAGAGCGTTCAACTGTGCAGCATTGACTTTTTTTTGGTTTGTTCCTTGGCAGATCTGGTGAATCCAAGTGGGGAGGAGGGAGTAGGAAATATTTTCAAATAATGTGCTGATCGGTCTTGTCGAAAGCTTTGACGGCCATTCTGTAAATAGATTTTACTGAAAGTTTCCAGGATTTCCCATCGACACTGTTGGAATATTATCCAGGCCACGCACTTCCACTCCATAGAGTTTGCTGTAATGTACCCTTCAATACAAGCAGTTATCGTTAACGCAGAAATCAGTTAATGATTTACACGAAAAACAAAACACCAGGCTTTCACATTGAGCTGCAAGTAAAGTCGATTATTAAATGAAAATCCAAAACACAATGATGGAATATGTAGTGCAATCATAGCCGCTGATTTTTGCTGCCATTCAATTTTTTTTAAAGGAATTTCATCTTAGAAAAGCATTATGTTCTGTTAACAAATTTTATTACAAGCATGCTGAACTGTGGATCGATGTATAATTGAATCATCTATGTACTTTGAAATTGTATCTTGCTATTGAAATAATTTTGTACGTGAGTTTAAACTCTCTTAACCCGCAATCTGTGTGGCCAATGATTTTGATAGGTTTCTCATATAAGGAAACTGTATTTCAGGAGTGCCATGAAGTGGCTTAATGCCGAGTATCGGTGAAGGTAGTTTAGTTTCTTGAACCTGTAATATGAGTGGCATTATTGCAAACAATTGGGCTTGTCTTCAAACCACGGTTACCCAGAGCCAGTTAGAGCATGACATGTCAGAAACAAATGTGAGTTACCGTGACAACTACTTTAGAATTCACAAGCCGTTTTATCTCAATTGATCTATTCTTCAGCAAACAAAGTAAATGAACTTTACATAGCGTAGAAAAATTATTCTGCATTTGTTGTTGCAAGCCATGCTTCAGAACTGTGCACAAAGTGTGCAGCACAGATTAGTAACTGGTTTTATTTGAATACTGCTTGTGATTTTTCTGACTGCCCTATTTCTTTCCAAAGCAACTGTTACTTGTTGCCTGTGGGATTCTTGCAGTTGGTGCTGGGTTACCCCTTTCCACTATCCTTTAACAATATAAGAGTTTATAGTTGGAATTTTTTAAATAAATCATACTATCTTTAACATAGTTTACCTGTGAAATATCTTGCAATGTTTTTGTATTACAAATAGCAGCACCACTGCTAGAAAGAAATAAATTAGTATGGATGACCAAAAGCTTAGCAAAAGAAATATGGGGTAGATTGCAGCTTACCCAAGACCTGATGTCAGATATGCAGCTTAACAACATCGGAGCAGTGGAAAGATGGAGAGCAATGACTGAAGTTGAACTGGATGTCACCAGTGTACATACAGGACACAGTTTTACAGAGTGACACAGGCTCTGGCAAGATGTGATGCAGAATTGTACATCAAGTGCTGAAAAACCCATCTCCGTGTGAGATCATTTCATTTGACCTTTTCTGCTTTTCACAAGAAGTGTGGAAAGATTCTCGCTGGGTGATGGTGAGATGCCTATTGATGAGTATTGAGCACTTGTTTAACAACTTGTTAAAGCTACAGTCACCTCATTAATTTTTGGTGTCTCATCTTACCAAACTTGCCCAACAAGTTAGGTGTCAGGAAGATCTGACAAGGGAAACCGGGTTATGTGCCCAATGGATTCAGCTCCATGCTTGCCCAGATCACCTCCACGCTGTTTGCTGGTTGGCAAGGTCTCAGCGTGATATCAATGGGCATCAGCCTCTCAGACCCTTGCTCCATGGGGGAAAAAAAACTGACGATGCTGGAAATCTGAAACAAAATCAGAAATTGCTAGAAAAACTCAGCAGGTCTGGCAGCGTCTGTGGAGAGAAAAAGAGACCCAAAACTTCAGGTCCAGTGACCCTTCTTTTGGAATAGCTTTCTCTCCACAGATGCTACCAAACCTGATTTTTTTTTTCCAGCAATTTCTGATTTTTGTCTCTCCATAGACACTGGCATCTGGCACCCCATCAAAATCAGCCTGGTACTTCTACTCTGCACAGGAGTGCACTTTGGAAGCACAGACGTACGTTACAGTGTGTAGCAACAAGTCTGCAGCGGGGACACTCAGCACAAGGACAGGCTCAAAGCTCACAGACTGAACCAGGCTGCATCTCAGAGCTAATGGGAGCTGCAGACGCTGGAGAATCCAAGATAACACAGTATGGAGCTGGATGAACACAGCAGGCCAAGCAGCATCCCAGGAGCACAAAAGCTGACGTTTCGGCCCTAGGGTCTAGGCCCAAAATGTCAGCTTTTGTGCTCCTGAGATGCTGCTGGGCCTGCTGTGTTCATCCAGCCCCACACTTTGTTATCTTGCATCTCAGGGCTGTTCACTCGCTGTCCTAATGCTCACTCGCTTAGTGTCTACAAAGAAAAAGAACAAAGAACAAAGAAAATTACAGCACAAGAATAGGCCCTTCAGCCCAACAAGCCTGTGCTGATCTGGATCCTCTATCTAAGCCTGTCACCTATTTTCCAAGGATCTGTATCCCTCTGCTCCCTGCTCATTCACGTGTCTGTCTAGATACATCTGAAATGATGCTATCATACCCTCCTCTACCACCTCCGCTGGCCATGCGTTCCTGGCACCCATTACCCTCTGCGTAAAGAACTTTCCACGCATGTCTCCCTTAAACATTTGTCCCCTCACCTTGAAATCGTGACCCCTAGTAATTGAGTCCCCCATTCTGGGAAAAAGCTTCTTGCTATCCACCCTGTCTATACCTCTCATGATTTTGTAGACCTCAATCAGGTCCCCTCTCAACCTTCACTTTCTAATGTAAATAATCCTAATCTACTCAACCTCTCTTCATAGCTAGCACCCTCCATACCAGGCAACATCCTGGTGAACCTCCTCTGCACCCTCTCCTTTTGGTAATGTGGCGACCAGAACTGTACACAGAACTCCAAATGTGGCCGAACCAAAGTCCTATACAACTGTAACATGACCTGCCAACTCTTGTACTCAATACCCCGCCCAATGAAGGAAAGCATGCCATATGCCTTCTTGACCATTTTATCAACCTGCGTTGTCACCTTCAGGGTACGATGGACGTGCACACCCAGATCTCTCCGTTCACCAATTTTCCCCAGGGCTTTTCCATTTACTACATAGTTCCCTCTTGAACTGGATCTTCCAAAATGCATCACCTCACATTTGCCTGGATTGAACCCCATCTGCCATTTCTCTGCCCGACTCTCCAATCTATCTACGTACTGCTGCATTCTCCAACAGGCCACTTCACTGTGCTACTCCACCAATCTTAGTGTCATCTGCAAACTTGCTAATCAGACCATCTAGACCTTCCTCCAGATCATTTATGTATATCACAAACAGTGGTCCCAACACAGATCCCTGGTCACTTCTCCATTTTGAGAAACTTCCTTCCACTACAACTCTCTGTCTCCTGTTGTCTAGCCAGTTTTCTTTCCATCCAGCTAGCACAACCTGGACCCTGTCTGCTCACAGCATCCCTGCTTTGTCTTGCTGTGTCTGTTAGTGAAATCACACAATCAGGCAGCTTGCCTTGCTGGTGGGTGTCCTCAGTCTAGGCGGTGGACATTCTGTAGTACGGCAGTGTGCTGCATCAATCTCTCGCCAGCCCTGTTTGCCAGCAGCTTACACAGCAAACGCACTGTGTAGACAGTCAGCAGGCAGCCATGTCTTAAAGTCTTGGGGAGTAAACACCAAAGACCTTGTTTTTGCAGTTCAGAGTGTGAGCCATGGTCAGTCCATTGACTTTGTATTAGTGAGTCTCAGGGCTAGGGCTAACACAGTTGGAGAGATGTTTCGGCATCAGACAAGGGACTGGGTACATCTTGCCTGAAGCTTGTGTCATGTTGGCTGAGGAGGTGAGTCTGTCCAATTAAACTAAGCAAAGGTTGGAGTGGGGCACAGAAGGCCAGATCAAACCTGAGCCAGTCTACCTTCAGATGAATAGGGAGGAGGATGGCGGTGGAGAGTGCAGGCTTTGGGTAAGGGTGCAGTCAAATTATGAGGGGGCAGCAGAATTTGTGGGAGAGAGGTGATGCAGTAAAACATGGCAGGGAAGGGGTTAGGCCTGTGGGGCACTGTCACCTAGAGCCAGAAACGCACTGGCTTCAAGAGTGGGGCAGTGGGAAACACCTAGGACGGTCACCACATATGCTAGAGCTGGGTGGGGATGGTGGGACAGGCGCAGGCTTATATACGTAGGTTAGATGGGGACTTGGGGAAGTGTGAATGTTGTGGTGATTATGGGATGGGCTATAAGGAAGGGGTGGGATTTTTGAGGACTCTGGTACATTCAGGTTGAGGCTGGAAGTGCCTGCCTGAGGAGCACTTGCTGTCACCTTCTATCATGCTGGATAGTGCACATGCTCAATGGGGGATGTGGCGGTACGTGGCCTGACCTGTGAGGGAGGGCTGTAGTAAATACTGACCAGTGGACTTTCACAGGAAAGGAACATTGGCCCCAAGACACTACAATGTATGGCACTACAATGTATGGCACACAGGTGTCATGCTGCCCAGTCCCTGGCCATTCTACATCATTGACCCTCTCAGGATATGGCATCTCCCTGGTATCACCACTGCTAGACACCTCTTTGACAGCTTTATCCATTGAGCACAGACAAACATTAAGGATATTGAATGTGGAGGACAAATGTATCACTATGATCTATGGAGGTTAGGTGGAGCAACGCCAGGCATGTTTGTATCTGGAGGGGCTAGCCATGCTGAGGGGGTCTTCTTGGGAGATTCAAGTTGATCCTCTGTGGTGTGAACTCCCAAGGGTTGGAGGAAGGCCAGCAGGTTGGAGGTGGAGGGCCCTGCCACTTTTGCTGTTTCTCCTGTTCCTCCCTGTCCCTCACTGTGCCTGTGGTGAAGTCCCTGATTTCTGAAACCACAGGATCCTCTCCTACCTGGAGTTGAGCAGGACCATGGCCTTCAGCAGTCCTTCATGTACCAGCTCCTGGGGCATTTCTTCCTCAGCCAGCTGTGAAGCTATGGCGGGGCGGTGCTCAGTAGATTGTGTCCCTAGTCTGTATGGTATCTGTGTTTTTGCTGGAAGAGGTGCAGGATGCAGTCTTGTCAATGCTTCCTCCGAGGTGTCTGTACTCTCATCCTTCGAGGTTGAAGAGGTGGCTTCTCGGGGAGTTGGAAATTTCCCCACAGAGATAGTTGAGACATTGACAGTCCTGGCAAGACAGAGAGAAAGGTGTTACATCTAGTGTTTTGAAGTGTTGTGCAGTGGTTGAGACCAAGGGCAGTGTTTATTAGAGCGGCAGTGAAATGAAGAGCATTACATAATTACTTGGCGGGAGATGGATATTACTACAACACCACTCCTACGAGGACCAGGATTCTCTCCTCGTATGGAGTGAGGACATGGACTTGAGGCCACCCCCCAATCACAGAGGTGATTGCTGTGGTCAACCATTTGAAGATTGTACACATACCAAGAGGGTTGAAAGGGAATGGCCTCAGAATGGTCACTGTTAATCACATCAACAGTCACAAACAAAGAAGTTGTCATCTTTGACATTGATTAGGGTTTTCTGGTGTTGGAAACTGAATTGTTCGGAGTGAATCACAAGAAGACGGGGGGGAAAAGGCTGCAGAAATGTTCAGAACAGAGGAATTTTGGAGTCATCATCCACGATGGCTCAGTGGATAGCACTGCTGCCAGGGACATGGGCTACTGTCTGTGCGGAGTTTCCACGTTGGGATATTGTTCAGACGGTTGGCCTACTTCCACGCTGTAAGAATTCTATGAATCACAAAAAGCCAGCATTCAGGTTCAGCAAATAACAAGGAAGGCAAATGGAATGTATGCCTTTATCTGAAAGGGAATGGAGTATAAAATAAAGGAAGTCTTGTTAAAACTTTACAAGGCATAGGTCAGACCACACCTAGTATTGGTGGCAGCCCAGAAACCAGTCACTAGGCTGGTATGGAGGGGTTGCCTTATGATGATGTGTTGAATATAGAGTCATAGAATTAGACAGCACAGAAGACACTCTTCGGCCCATTGAGTCTACGCTAACATATCTACACTAGCCCCACCTTGCAGCACTTGTTGCATAGCCTTGAATATTATGATATTTCAAAAGACCATCCATATACTTTATACTTTTTAAGGTTATGGGGTTTCCTGCTTCCACTTATCCTCTCTGGCAGTGCATTCCAATTTCCCACCCCCCTCTGGGTGGAAATGTTTTTCCTCAAATTCCCTTTAAACCTCCTGCCCTTCACCTTAAAATTATGGCCCCTCATGCTGACTCTTCAACTAAGGAGAACAGCTGCTTTCTATTCACCCTGTCCCTACTGCTTAATCTTACCCACCTCTATGAAGTTCCTCCATCAACCTTCATTGCTTTAAAGAGTGCTACCTAAGCTTGCCCAGCTTCTCTTCAAAGCTTAAATGCTCCATCCAGGCAACATCCTGGTGAATCTCCTCTACACCCCCACCAGGGCAATCACATCCTTCCTATAATGTGCTGACCAAAACAGTACACAGTACTCCACCTGCGGCCGAGCCAAAGTTCTGTACAGAACTTCCTGCTGTTATAATCTATGTCAAGAGTGATAAAGGTATGTGGCCCATTTACCTTCTTAACCACCCTATTAACCTGACCAGCTTTTAGGGATCCCTGAAAAATGTCCCTAGATCCCACTGTTCCTGTGAGCTTCTTGGTATCCTACCATTCATGGAGTATTTTCTTGTCATGTTGCTTCTTCCAAAGTGTTTTCTCACAGCTTTCAGGGTTAAATTCTATCTGCCACAGATCAGTGTGTCTGACCAACCTGTCTATATCTTCCTGTAACCTGAGACCTTTTCCTCAATGTCAACTACACAGCCAATCTTTGTGCCATCCGCAAATGTACTTACTGTCAACCCTGCATTCTCATCAACCTTGTCCATATATACTGCAAGTGATAAAGGGACCCGGCATCAAATACTGTGGTATGCCACCATGCACCAGACTCCAGTCACCCAAATAGCCTTGCACCACCACCCTCTGTCTCCTGTCACTAAGCCAAATTTGGATCCAACTTGCCAAGCTACTGTGCATCTCACGTGTTTTTACCTTCTTTATAATTCTCAAAGGCTAAAGTCCATCTATATCAAATCACCACCCTCATCTCTGCACCTCATTACCTCCTCATGAAATTGAACCAAATTTGGTAGGCATGAGCCACATTGACTATTCCTGATCAAACCTTCCCTAACCTCATCCCGCCTCCTTGACCTGTCCATCCTCCCTGGACTGACCTATCCCCTCCCTACCTCCCCACCTATACTCTCCTCTCCACCTATCTTCTTTTCTCTCCATCTTCGGTCCGCCTCCCCCTCTCTCCCTATTTATTGCAGAACCCTCTCACCATCCCCCTTTTCTGATGAAGGGTCTAGGCCAGAAATGTCAGCTTTTGTGCTCCTCTGATGCTGCTTGGCCTGCTGTGTTCATCCAGCTCCACACTTTGTTATCAAAAATTCTACTGAGTTCATTTCAAGAAATCCTCTAAATCCTTTGACTACCGTAATTAATGTTAGGAAGTTGAAATTCCCTAAGTTTATTATTCCTACACATGTCAATGAATTGACTACATATCTGCTGGTGTCTTACCCACTGGCTTGGGCCTGAACTCAGGGAATTTAGAAGAAAGAATCATGAAGGATTCTTAAGGGACTTAGCTGTAGGTATGCAATAAAACTTGTTTTCCCTTGAGGAAGACTCCAGGAATAGAGGACATAATCTCAAATAAGGGGTCACTCTTTCAAGACAAAGATAAGGAATAAATTTGTGGTATGCATTCCTAATAAGCACAGCTCTGCGCAAGAACTACTTGAAATTATATTTGGTTAGTCTCATATTTGGTTGACGACACTAAGCCGATCACTCATCCGGAAGACAACAAGAATCTGTGGCTCCAAAATAATAATGAAAACAGAAATAGCTGGAGAAATTCAGCAGTTTTGGCAGTGTTTGTGGAGAGAAAGCAGAGCTAATGTTTTTAGTCCACTGACCCTCCTTCGGAACTGGAATAAATGTCACCAGATCTGCTGAGTTTCTGCATGATTTTTTGTTTTTGTTTCAGATTTCCAGCATCTGCAGTTATTTGTTTTATTTTAGCTCCAAAATACTACCTGCTTTAACACCAGAATGATGTTTATATTTGGTGTTTAACAAATTACAGTTCTTTCATTTTACACTGAACAGTAATTACTGTATAATGATCTGTTACACTTAATGTAAAATACTTTAGCTGTTGACTTTAAAATTAACAGAGTATGAAAGAATACATCTTTCAAATTTAAGATCACCTGATGGTTGGAACTTTTAATGATTTTCTTTAATTAACACCTGGGGTTCTCAATATTTACTTCGAGGAGGTCGGGCGTAATCAAGTTGCTGAATCCAGGTGATTTTAGGTTAGTTTATCAAACTTCCATTGATTCTGAACCTAGTTCATGTTTACAGCTTTGAAAAGCAAAATAGAAAGTTGTCATGGACTAGCTCAGCTTGCTGTGTTTCCAGCACTAGAATATTACTTTATCGTGATATGGATAGATATTAGAAAGCAGTTTTCAGTGCAGCGCCACTTTCTCCAGTTTTTTTTCCCAAATCCCCAAAATGTTCTCCCAGTATTATTGCCATTGAATGGAATCTTATTTAATATCAGATGCTTTGCATTAGAATCTCAATTTCTATCAACTGATCTCAATGAAACAAGTTAACCAGACCTTAAAAATAAAATGCTTGCTCAGTGTCTAGCAAAAATATTCAGTCTCACTTGCCCATTCTGACATCCAGAAAACAAACTCATAAAAAGGAAAATACTTCCACTCACTGAAACTGATAAAATATAATTTTTTGGGCAAAGTAAGCCAGAGGTAACATGTGGTAACATTGTTTTACACAGGGAGTTGTTGTGATGTGAAATGTACTGCCTTAAAGATCTATTTCTACTATCCTAAGTATAACATTCAAAGATGTACTGGATAAACACTCAAAGGAAAATCTAGGGCTTTAGAGAAAGAGAAGGGGGAAAGGAACCAGTTGAAGAGCTATATCAGAGATGGCAGAGGCACAGTGAACAAGGATTAGTCATCTGCTGTGTCTGTGTAAGTGGCTACGATCATTTTACTTCAGTGCAGTATTCTTGGTTGGGAATGTAGTGTATAGCAAAATCTGAGCATTTTGTTCATATTATCCCCGTGTGCTCTCTACTGTGAGATGTAAATTAAATCAGTAATGGCTGCTTGCAGCTGAGCATGTTTGTTTAACTCAAGTAATATACCACAGGGAGCATAGTCATTGCCCTAGCAGATTGTATTCTCAGTTTTGAGAATCTTTTCAAAGGTTTGTCCCAGGTCCAGTATTAATGGTTTCTGTGTAAAATAAGGTGACCAGAGCCCGTGTAGTGGGACTAGGAATGGTGTGGTCCCAGGCTTTAATTCAATACGAATAACTCCCTGTCAAACAATGGCATACTGTCGTGGTAGGGGAGAAGAATAACCTGTTTCTAGGTGTCCAGGAAACCTCCAACCATTTAATTTTAATTACATTTCCATCATTTGCTTTCTGTCCAATGTAAAGATTGCCTCAACAGCATACAGTATTATCACTGGATCAAGTTATAGAAATCAATTATTAAACATACATGTAGGGCTGAGGTTGGCATTAAACATGCTGCATATTTTACTTTGAGACTGACCTCAAGACAGCACCTCACCACCTACTGATTTATAAGACTACAAGAAATAGGAACAAGAGTAGACTGTTCAGTCCCTCAAGCCTGCTGCACCATTCAATAGAATCATGGCTAATGCAGTCTTCCTGACGTCCAATGTACTGCTCTTTCATCATAACCCTTGACTCTCTTGTTGATCAGAAAACTATCTCTGCCTTAAATGTACATGAGGACTCCACAACTCTCTGTGGAAAGGAATTCCAAAGGTACTCAGCCCTCTGAGAAAAGAGATTCCTCCTCATCCTAGTCTTGAAGATGGCACCCCTTTGTTCTGAGACTATGCCATTTGGTTCTAGACGCTGTCATGAGGGGAAGCATCCTGTCAACATTTACTGTGTCAAGGTCCTCAAGCCATAAGAAAATCCATCCACACCTGAGACCATAGCATATCATTCCTTGAATAAGGGGACCAGAATTGCTCGCAGTATTTCATATATGGCCTCACCTGAACCTTGTACAGTTGCAGGAAGACACCCCTACTCTTATACTTCAACCCTGTTAAAATCAGGGCCAACATTCCATTCACCTTCCTGGTCACCTGCTGCACCTGTGTGCTAGATTTCTGTGTTTTGTACATAACCTTCCCCGAGCCCCTTTTGTGTTGCAGCTATATACAGTTTCTGTCCATTTAAATAATAGTCTGTTCTCTCTTTCAAAATGAACTACTTCATATTTTTCCAAATTACGCTCCATTTGCCAACTTTTTGCTGACTTACTTACCCGATCAATATCTCTCTGAAACTCTGTCTCTCATGCAACTTTCCACCTATCTTTGTGTCATCTAAAAATTTGGTTACAGTATATTACCTTCCTTCCTCCGAGTCATTATTGTATGGGACATGAGCGAATATGTTAGTGTTTAGACTGTATTTTAAGTGGATTTGGTTAGTGCAACTGCATAACCGCACTTCCTTCTCCACCCACCTCCCCATTATCCCTGTTTTGCTCTTCCCAAATCTGTGGCTTCTAAACTGGTCAGGTAGTATCTGTGGCAACAGAAATGAAATGAATAGGTCAATGACTATTTATGAAAACTAGAGAAATCAAGATGTACTAGGTTTTAGGCAAAACAGAGGCAGAAAAGAGTGGGCTGGGGTTGGAGGGAGATTTGGTGGATGCAGTGAGGAACAAAAGCTTGTGATAGGGTGGAAGGCAGGAGATATTAAATGACGAAGCCTTCGCGGTGCAAAGCAATGGGGCATGACATAGAAAAATGAGTGTAGAGGTGATGAAATGAAAACAAAATCTTCTTTCAATTTTTACCCCTAAATGTAAAGCAATAAATAACTACAAACCATACTGTTGCACAAAAAATTGCTGGAAATAATTAGGTCATCGTATCAATTGAGCACATAGGAAAACCAGACTTTCACTCTCATTGTTCTCAGATTGAGGATAACCACACCAATTAAAAAGCCTCAGCACTGACTCAGCTTATTCTTCGGTTTCCTGGCAATGACTGATATAGGTTGGGCTTGAATGTTGGATGTTGCAAAACTAGCCTTAAATTAATTGAAACCAACACTTCTACTCTCTCCTATGATTTGGAGCAAAATGTTGCTCACGTCAAGATGCCCCTTACAGCTTGTATCACTCCTAAGGCTAGAGAATGTTGCATTAGAAAATCATTCCATACAGGTTAAAATGACTGCTCTGATTCATTTCAGGCAAAATATCCAAAAGCAGAAATGCTTCTAAGATAATGTTTTAATACCATGGCTAAGTGGTAGTAATCATGCCTCTGGGTCAGAACGTCAAATGTTCACACTTTGACACAGAGACTTCAGCACAATACTAATAGAACGTCTCACTGTTGGAGAGAGATTCCGTGCCTATACTAGCTACTCAATTAGTCACATTCTGCCTGAGAATACAGCAACATTTCAAGTATTTATCTAATTACCTTTTAAATCTGTTTCAACCATTCTTTCAGGCAATGCAGTCTATATCAACATAACTGATTGCAGAAGCATTTTTTTCCTTGTGTCACCTCCTAGCTCTTGTGAAAATTACATTAAATTCAAGTCTGCTGGTCAATAATCGTTCATCCTCTCAAAATAAATTTTCATTTGTTACATAACGAAAAACTTTCTGAGATTTTGAGAACTAAAGTCGCATTAATTTCTTTGTTTCCAAAGAACCATTCCAGTTTCTATATTTTCTTGGGGTTGGGGTTGGTTAGTTCTCTGGTGTTGCTCATGTGGGCCTCCATCTTAACATCACCCCATGCTTGTGAATGGTATTCCTAACCAATAGGCTTTCTCTAATAGAGAGGTGATTATGACTCCATACTTTCTTAGGGGAACAAATCATTTGTCAGCTGTAATATTTTAGTGAATTTCCTGTTAGCACTTTCTTGCTCTGTGATATCTAACCTGTTATTAAGTTGGTCAACAAAATGTGAGGCTGGATGAACACAGCAGGCCAAGCAGCATCTCAGGAGCACAAAAGCTGATGTTTCGGGCCTAGACCCTTCATCAGTAAGTTGGTCACTTTTTTTATTTATGTGTTTGTGGGATGTGGGTGAAGCTGCCTGGCCAGCATTGATTATTCACCCCTAGTTGCCCTTGAGAAGCTGGTGGTGAGCTGCCTTCTTGAACCGCTACAATTCACATGCTGTGGGTTGATCCACAATTCTCTCAGGGATGGAATTCCAGGATTTTGACCTGGCGACAGTGAAGGAATAGCGATATATTTCAAAGTTAAGATGGTGAGCAGTTTGGAGGCGATCGTGAATGTGGTGGTGTTCCCATATATCTGCTGCACTTGTTGTGGACAAAGTGGTCATGGGTTTGGAAGATGCTATCTGAGGATGTTTTGTGAATTTCTGCAGTGTGTACCGCTGACTGTTGGCGGTGGAGGGATTGTATTCTTGTGGACGTAGTTTCAATCAAGCGGGCTGCTTTATCCTGGATGGTGTCAAGCTTGTTGCGTGTTGTTGGGGCTGCACTCATCCAGGCAAGTGAAAGGTATACCATCACACTCCTGACTTGTACCTTGTAGATATTGGATAGGCTTTGAGGGGTCAGTGGGTGAGTTGCTCACTGCAGTGTTCCTATCCTCTGACCTGTTGTAACCACTGTGTTCATGTACTAGGTCCAGTTGCATTGGTCAATGATAACCTGTAGGATTTTGACAGTGGGGGGGATTCAGTGATGGCAACGCCATTGAATG